>NW_023660420.1:0-19326 GCF_015228065.2 Penaeus monodon | reverse complement strand
TTTTTTATATATTATATATATATTATATATATATATGTGTGTGTGTGTGTTGTGTGGTGTGTGTGTGTGTGTGTGTGTGTGTGTGTGTGTTGTGTACTTTAATGTATATATGAACATATATATATATATTATTATATATATTTTAATAATATATAATATGTATATATATATATATATATAATATACATAAAACAAAATAACACACACACCCCACCCCACACACCACACACACACACCCCCACATACATATATTATATATATAATATATATAATATAATATATAATTTTTATATTATTATTATTGTTATATATATTTATATTCATATACATTTTTACACACAAAAAAAAATATATATGTTTTATATATATATAAAATATATATATATATATAAAATTATATATATATTATGTATATAACATATATATGTACATATATATGTATATATATGCATATATATGCATATATACACACATAATATATGTATATGTATGTTGTATGTATACATATATATTCAACAACCATTTATTCCACTGCAGGATCTGAGCCTCTCCCAAAATTATTATTGAGAGGTCATTTGGCAGTACCACCCTTGCCTGATTGGATGCCCTGCTTAATCAACTGCGGTTAAGCGCCGCTAACACTTGTGACACTGCGGCGACTTCCCTTACGGGCACCAGCGTTTGACATCTTGAGGCGATATGTCTTTTTGGGCCCCAAGAAATCAGGCCGAGCTAAATTTCGGAGCGCAGGTTTTTTTTTGGGGGGCCATGAGCACGGGGGGCCCGCTGCAGTTTAAATATATACACATGTATATAATTAATATATATATATATATATAATATAATTTTTTTTTTTTTATATATATATATATAATATATATATATATTTAAAATTTAAAAAATAAATTATATTTTAATATATATATATATATATATTATATAAAATATTTTTAATAAAGATATATATATATTTTATATAACACACACACATAAACATATTATAATAATTTATATGATAATCCCTATATATATTTATTATATCTATTTATGTTTGGGGTTGATTCATATATATAAAAATTTTTATTTTAAAAATTTATATATATATTTTATAATTATATATATTATAATATAAAAAAAAAAAACCAAAATGTTTATGTGTTTTGGGGTTTTTTAAAATTATAAAATATATTTTTTAAATTTATGATTGATTTATTGATTCACAAAACCCACACACCCCACACACAAAAACACACACACACACACCCCACACCCCACACACACACCCCACCCACCCCCACACACACCCCACAAAACACACACGCACCCCCACCCACACACAAACACACACACACAAACACAAAACACCCACATAACATATATATTTTAAAAAAAATATATATATAAAATATTTATATATATATATATATATATAATTAAATAAATTTTTACACAAAAAACCCCCCACACACACATATCCCATATATATCTAAAATCTATCTAATCTTCATCCTAATTTTTCTTTTAATTTAAATATAAATATATATAAAATATATTTTTTTTGTATGATAAAAAAAAACACCACACACCAAAATTTATATATGTAATTATATATATAAAATGTTTATCAATTATCATATCTATCTATCTATTATACATCTACCCTATCTATCTATGTATGTATTTTTATTGTATGTATTTTATTATCTATCTATCTATCTATCTATCTATCTATCAATCTATCTATTTATATAATATATATAAAATTATATATATATTTATATATAATTATATATATGCGATCTCTCTCTCTCTCTTCTCTCTCTTCCCCTCTCTCTCTCTATAATATATATATATATAATATATAATTAAAATTATATATATATATATAAAATATTATATAAAAACTTTATATATCTCTTTTTATACTTTACATACATATAGTATATGTATTTTGTATATATGTATGTATATAAACACATATGGTGTATGGGTGTGTTATTTACGGTACAATCACCCCAAATTGCCTCATATTTGGGGGGAAAGAGACTCCTCTCCCAAAAATTTCGAGATGAAGCAAAGAAGATTTACATATATCACACCCGGGAATTTTTACTTTAATTAGTTCATAGGTGAACTCGAGAGTCGAGAGGGAACAAAGGACCCCTTCGCGAAACCTTGACGTATCCGGGGGCCCGAGCGAAGGGCCCGCCCTCTCCCTGCGCAGGGACGCCCCCGGGGGGGAGGCCACGCGGGTGAGGACGGGGGAGGGTGAGCGGTTGGTCAGGGCAGCCAGGGTGCGGGGGGGACGGGGCCACGGGGGCGGGTCGAAAGGGGTAAAGGGGGCTGGCGGGCCTGTCCTTCCGCGGGGCAGAGCCAGGGGGCCTGACCGATCGCTATGAAGTTTGGAAAAAACAAGTTTTCTCTAGTATGACTTACCCAAATGCACAGTGGGAAAGGGGGGGTGGGGGGGTTGGAAACGAACAGCTTGAACCGACTTGAAATTTTTGAATACTCAGAATACTTACCAAGCCCTTCAAAAAAACATGACAAAATAAGCAAAACTCACAATTATGATCAAAAAAATTTAAAGCCCAAATTTAAAAGGGACACCCCTTCTGATGAGAAAAAAAAAAAAAAACGTTTTTTAAATTTTTTGGCTTGTTCAGTTCTCTTTTGATTCGATTTGTTCTTTTGGTTTCCTAGCGGGGAGATGCTGTACAATGCCAATTTTCTTTTTTCGTGGCTTTTGTTTATTTTCCGATTTCTTCCCCTTTGGGGAAAAGGGCCAAGGATTTCTGTTGCTAAATAATTCGCAGCAAAAAGGGAATTAGTTCTTTATCATTATTTCGTTCCCCCCTTGTTGATCTATAAAAAAAGAACAACTGAAATTTTTTCTGTTTTTAAACCTCCCCATTTTTCTTTCGAAAATTTTCTTTGTTTAGGTAAAAACGTGAGAGAAAAAAACGAAAAACACCGATGGAAAAAAACGTTTACGAGATACACACAAACAAAAACCACACAAATAAAAAAAAGGGGGGAAAAAGGAGAAGGAAGGGAAAAAGTAATCGGGAAAAGAGAGAGAAAGAGAGAGGAAAAGAGAGAGAGGGGAGAGGGAGAGAGAAAGAAAAAGGGAGAGTGAGAGAGGGACGCAGCCCAAAACAGGCAGACAGGCAGACAGACAAAGGGCCGAGACGGAAGAAGAGTAGAAAAGAGAGAGAAAAATGAAAAAGAGAGGAAGAGAGAGGGAGAGGGGAAGGGGAAAGGAGGCAAAAGAGAGAGAGACAGTATGTGTGCAGATTCCATGGGGTTAATATATCATATTGTTTTTATTGTTTAAATAGTGATCGTTTATAAACATATCATTTTATCATTTATCTGCCCTCTGCTCATGTATTAATATGGATTTCAAGTTTTTTGGCTTAACATACAGCCGGGTTTTTGGGGTTTTTTTCCCTGACCTGTCTAATTTTGGTTATTTGGTCTTTGCCAGCAAGTGATCGTCCCCCACTTTTTGGGTCTTTGCTTTTGGTTCACCGATCGTTCCCGGCGGCCCCCACCCCCTTGGAAGATTGCCACATTTTTTTTAATCGGGGGCGTGTGATTTTACGTGTCTTAAGCACATCGATTTTTTTTTTGTCTTTTTATAAAGGGAGTAACCGTGCAGATAAAACCCCCGGGCCCTCAGTTTAAAATTTTCCAAAAGCAAGGGTTTCCAAAAGGGCCCTTTCTAGGGCCAAGGTCAGCCAAAAAAAAATCCCCCAGCTGGTTTTGTACAGCGAAAAGGGCCCAGCTCATTCCTAGTTGGTTTTTTGCCCCCCAAACCAAATCTTTGGAATTTATGAAAAATATGGTTTCCTTTTTTAAAAATTAAATATAAAAAATGAAACTTTCCCTTTTGGGCCCAATTTTCGTAAACGTACGCGGGGTTTTAAATTTAATTTGTGGGAAGGAAAAAAAACGAGGGAAAAAATCGGAGCAAGAGGTTTGGGGAGTAGGAAAAAGGGGAAAGAGATAGAAAAAAAAAATATAAAGGGAGCAAGAGATAGGAAAAAAACAATGAGGAATGACAGATATTTTTTTTAGCAATAAGAGTTTTTTCATCAACTGTTACATCTCAGAAAGAAGTTACATAGGTTTATCGAGAGAGAGAGGGATATCGGTGGGGAAATAACAGTATTTTATATGTGGGGCCAAGCCAGCCAAGTCATTGTTTGGCCCAAAAAAAAAGGCCCGGGCCCAAAAAGAGAGAATGATTACCAAAAAAGGTAACCCCGGCACTCCCCGTGGAAAGGAACTGGGGACCCTCCCACGTACCACCCAAGAGCATCACAACATAAAAAATACAATTAAATATCATGCGTGCCCAAAGGGGCGGCTAAAACCCTAAACCCTCCCGGGTTAAAAAAAAAAAAAAAAAAAAAAAAAAAAAAAAAAAAATATTATTAAAATATATATATTATAATATAATATATTATATATAATATATATATATATATAAAATATATAAAATATACATATATATATATATATAAAAATAATGTATAAAAATATGTATGAAAATATGTTTTAAAATTTTTATATATATAGTTATATTTATATATTTTTTAATATATAATAACATATTTGCAAACATATATAAAACATATTATATAAAATTTTATAATATATGTAATATATAATATATTATATATTATATATTATATATATAAAAATATTTTAAAATATTTTTATATATATTAAAATAATATTTTTTTTTTTTTTTTTTTTTTTTTTTTTTTTTTTTTTTTTTAAGGGTTTAGGTTCATTTTTGACCCGGGCCTTTGGTCACAGCATGAATTTAATTGTAGTTTCATGTTGTGATGCTTTGGAGGGGAGTACGTGGTAGGGTCCCCATTTCCCCTTTCCAGGGAAAGAGTGCCGGTTTTTTAATTTTTAGGAAAAATCATTTCTCTTTTTACCCGGGCTTGGGACCAGCACTGACTTGGGCTGGCTTGGCCACACTTTATAATAGGTTAGTCCCCACACACGAATCCCTCTCCTCTCGAAAAACCTATGTAACTTCTTTCTGAGATGTAACAGTTGTATGAAAAAATCCCCTTTTTGCTAAAAAAAAATATCTGTCTTTCCTCATTTTTTTTGCTTTCTCTCTTTTCCCTCTCTTTTATATTTTTTTTTCTATCCCTTCCCTTTCCTATCCCCCATACCCTCTTGCTCAAATTTTTTCTCCCGTTTTTTTCCTTCTACATTTAAATTAAAAACCACGCGATGGGAATTACGAATATCCCCAAAGGGAAAAATTTTCATTTTAGTATATTTTAATTTTTTAAAATGGGAAAACCCAAATTTTTTTTAAAAATTTCCAAAGTTTTGGTTGGGAAGGCAAACAACCAACTGGAAGTAAAGCTGGCCTTTACGCTGTAAAAAAAGCCAGTGGGGCTTTTTTGGCGCCCTTGGCCTAGAAAGACTTGGAACCGTTGTTTGGATTTAAATTTCTGAGGCCGGGGTTTTAAATCTGCCAGGTTACTTTTCAAAACAAAGAAAAAAAACAAATGGGATGTCCCTTAGGGGAAAAGTAAAGTCACAGCCATCGCGAATTAAAACAAAACAATGTGGCAATTTCAAGGGGGGGCCGCCCCCGGCAACGATCGGTAAACCCCAAAAAGCAAAGCGAAAAAGTGGGGAGCAAACACTTGCTGGCAACGAGCCATAATAAACAAAGTTAGACAGGTCGGAAAAACCCCCAAAAACCCCGGGCATGTAGGGTGAAGCTAAAAATTACTTGAAAGCCCCCTTTATTAATACAGGAGCAGAGGAAAAACCCAGTAAATGATATATGATATGGGGATAAACGATAAACTTTTTAAGCTATAATACAATATGATATTTTGAACCTATGGAATGCTGCAAAAATTTACTGTCTCTCTCTTTTTTGCCTCCTTTTTTTTTCGTTCCCTTTCTCTCTTCCTCTTTTTTCATCTCTCTTCTCTTCTCTACTCTTCTTCCGTCTCGGCCCTTTTTGTCTGTTGCCTGCCCTGCCTGTCTGTTGTCTGTCTTTTCTCTCTCCCCTTTCTCTCTCCCCTCTCTCCCTCTCCCCTTTTACTTTTCCCCTCTTTCTCTCTTTTCCAGTTTTATTTTTTTCCCTTCCTTCCCCTTTCTTCCCCCTTTTTATTTGTTTTGGTGTGTGTGTGTAAAAATCTCGTAGCTTTTTCTCCCACCCCCCCGGTTTGTTTGTGGGTTTTTCTTCACGTGATACCAAAAACTATGAATATTGCGAAAAAAAAAAGGCGGGTTAATAACAAAAAAAATTACATTTGTTCTTTTTTGATAGATCAAAAAGGGCGGAGAACGAAGAAAATGTTTAATAAAACCAAATTCCTTCTTGTGCGGCGAATTATCAGCAAACGAAACCCCTTTGGGGTTTCCACAAGGTGAAAAAAAATGGGAAAAAAACAAATGCCACGAAAATGACATTGGCATTGTCCCAAGCATCCCCAAATGGGGGAAAACCCCAAGAGAACAAATCGTTTTCCAATGAGTTTTTTTGAAAAAAAGAAAAAATTAAAAAACGTTTTTTTTTTGTTTTCCAGTACAGTTTGGCGTGTCTTATAAATGGTTTTTAAATTTTTTTAAAGATCAAAATTTTGTGAGTGTGCTTGATGTGAAACAGGTTTTTGGGATAGTAGCTAGGGAATTTATTTGAGAAATTCAAATTTTTAAAAGCGGTTAAAAGCGGTTTCTTTCCAGCCCCCCCCACCCCCCCACTGTGCATTGCTAAGTCTGATACTATGAGACACTTTTTTTCCCCCAAAGCTTCATAGCAAACGGTCACCCATGGCTCTGCCCCGGGGAAAGGACAGGCCCCCCAGCCTTCCCCCTGGCGACCGCCTCGTGGGGCCTCGTCCCCCCTGTCCCCCCTTTGGCTGCCCTGCCCAAACCCCTCCCTTCACCCTCACCGTTCACCTGCGTGGCCTCCCCCCCGGCGTCTCTGGCGGGAAAGAGGGCGCCTTTCCCGCTGGGGCCCCGGGATACGCAAGGTTTGGGGGAAGGGGCTCCTCGTTCCCCCCTCGTTTCTCGCCCTTCACCTATGGGGACTAAAAAATTCAATATGCCCCCCGGATGTGAAAATTGAGAGTCTTCTATTGTTTCATCTCGACCTTGGGAGGGAGCCCTTTTTCCCCGCAAGTATGGGGGAAAATTTTTGTAGTTTATTACCGTAAAAAACCCAACAAACATACAGCATAGTTTTTAAAATTACATACAAAATACATATACATATCCATATATGTATGTATGTAATAGAGAGATAATAATGTATATATAAATATATATAATTATATATAATATATAAATATATATTATAAAATATATATAGAGAGGGGAGAAGAGGGGAAGAGAGGGGAGGAGAGAGAGAGAGGGGTTTACGCATTTTATATTATATTATATATATATATATATATATATATATATATATAAAAATGATAGATAGATAGATAGATAGATAGTTTAGATAGATAGATAGATAGATAAAATAATAATACATACATCCCATAGATAGATAGATAGATAGATATAGATAGATAGAAGATATAGATATAAAATATAGTATATATATATAAAAAACATATATATGTGGTGGTGTATATTATACAAAATTATAAAAAATTATATCTTTCTATATTTTTCCATCTAATATATATATATAAAATTATATATTTTATATTTATATATATATATAGATATATTTATATATATATAATATATAGATAGATAGAGAGATAGATAGTTAGATATAAAATATATAGGGTATTGTGTGTGTGTGTGGTGTACATGTATGAAATATATATATATAATATAATATATATTTTTATATTTTATATATATATATATATAGGGTATATGTGTGTGTTGTGTGTGTGTGTTTTTGGGGTGTGTGTGTGTGTGTGCGTGTGTGTGTGTGTGTGTGTGGGGGTTTTTGTGTGTGTGTGTGTGTGTGTTTTGTGTGTGTGTTTTGTTTTTTTGTGTTGTGTGTGTGTGTGTTGGTGTGTGAATCAAAAAATCAATCAATAAATATAGATTATATTATATATAAACACACACACATAAACATGTGTGTGAATATATATATATAATATATATAAAATATATTTTATAATATATATATATAAAATATAATATATAAAATATATATATATATTATTTATGATTTTTAATAATATATAAATTTCAATAAAATCAAGTAAATAGATAAAATTTAAATATTATAGGTATTATGACCATAATATATATATATTTTATTTTTTGGGGTGTGTGTTATATATTATATAAAATAAAATATAATATATATAAAATTTATATATATATTATATAAAAATAATATATGTATGAAAAATATTTTACAAAATATATATATATATTATATAATTATATATATATATATATATATATAAAATATATATTATAAATATATATATATTATACATGTGTTTTATATTTTAATACTGCAGCGACCCTCGGCTCATCCCCCAAAAAAAAAAGCCTTGCGTCCGGACTATTACTCGAGCCTGATTTCTTGGCGAAAAAAACGACATATCGCCTAAAAGATGTAAAACGTGGTGTCGAAAGGGGAAGTCCCCCCGCAGTGTCAAAAAGTTTTTTAGCGCGTTTAACCGCGGTTGATAAAGAGGGCACCCAAATAAAGGCAAGGAGGGTTTACTGCCAAATGCCCTCTCAATAAAAAAATTGGGAAAAGGCCCTAAAATCCTCCCGGGGAAATAAATGGCTTTTTGAATATATATGTAGACAAAACATACATACATATCCCATAAAATATAAAATTATTATATAAAATATATATATATATAAATATATATATATATTATATACCTATGTTTTTTTACACACTTTTATGTTTTTTTAATATACTATATATACATTTTGGAATGTGTGTTATAGCTTTTAAAATATGCAATATATACTTTATATGAAACATTTTATATGTTTTATATAATATAAAATATATATATATAATATATATATTATATATATAAAATATAAAATTAATATTTGTGTTTAATTTTTATATGAAATAAATTATATATACAATAAATTATAAAATATATTATATATATATAAAATAAATAATATATATATATGTATGTGTGTGGGTGTGTGTGGTGTGTGTTTTGGGTGTGTGTTATATTTTTTTATGTTATTATATTATATATATATTTATATATTTTTATATAATATATATATATATACATAAAATATTATTATTTTTTTAAATATTTTTACATTATGTACACATACAACACACACACACACAAAACACACACAACCCCACAAAAACCCCACACACAACATATATATAAAATATATATATATATATATATATATAAAATTATATATATTTTAAGAGAGAGAGAGAGAGAAAAGAGAGAGAGATAAAGAGGAGAGAGATGAGAGAGAGGAGAGAGATGGGAGAGAGAGAGGGGGAGAAGAGGAAAGTTTCTTTTTTCATGGGGAAAAAACCCCTTTTCGTTTGGTATTTGTATGGCGTAATGCACGTCCGCTTAAATGAAACTTTTTTTTTGCCATATGTTTCGGTATAAAGAAATTTACTTATTTTTTGGGTAAGTGTGATTTTTTGAAACTAAAAAAAAAAACCCAAATCGCAGGGGGCCCACCACGTTTCCGACTTCGCTTCAAGAATGCAAAAATGAAGGGGGAAGTGCTAAGGCACAAGACTAAAACTGCGTGCGCTGCCTATGCAAACCCTTTCCCCGGATGCTCCTTGTAATGTTGAAAGGTTAGGTAGATCCCCGGGAACGAAAGGTAAATTAGGGTTTCCCTTTCCCCTGAAAAATGCAAAAAAATAAACATTTATTTCCTTTTCCCCCCCCATTTCCCCTTGGGCCCCCAATAAGCATACTAAGCTGGTAATAGCTATAAATATTTTTCGAATAAACACCCTTTCCTCGTAAATAGAAATTTTCAAATTTTCTTTAATTTAAGGGGGACCCTATTTATGTTCAAGACTTTCTATCCAAACAAAGAAATAAAAAAAACAGATATTGGGGGATAAACCAGACCCCTTAATCAGTTTAAAACCTGACGTGATTTTGGGTCTCCAATTCTTTTACCTTGCTACTGGAGATGTTTCCTCTAAAGGCAATGTGTGAAGCGTTTTACAGAGCTCGGGGTCCCCGGGGGTTTGGGCCCGGGGTTTCGGTACAGCCCCCGACGTCAACACTTTTGGGCTCGTGCTATCCTCGTGGGCCTATCGTGCATTTTGCACCTGACCAATGTATACCCCTTTTTTTCTAAATGGGCTACTTGCCTTCGCACGTCGTCGATGGCTACAAACGTATTTTTAAAGGCTTAATGTGCCAGAGTTTTTGGTGGCTCTTTCCCCTGAAAGTTTAAAAATGCCTGGAAACCCCCGTCCCTCAGAGTGTCCCGGGTGCAGGCGATAAAAAAGTTCCCCAACGTCCTGACGTCTTCTTCGGCAATTTGTCTTATTTTCAGAAAACCCAAAGATCGCCACCCAACCAAAATAGGGCCCTTTTGATTTTCCCTTTACCCTTGGGCGGGCCCCCACAGGGCATGGTGGGCCCCCAGCTTTCTTCTTTCCCGGGGCTCGAGCAAATTTTTTAGAAGTCCCGCGAGATTGCCATTGTCCCCTTTTAGTAACCCTCAAGTACAGAAGGGTGAAGCTGGAAAATGCACTGTGAAAATCACCTCATTTGAGAACTCGTACTTTTTCCGGGCCCTTTTTTTTTTGAAGCAAGCTGCCCGGGACTTCTGATGGATTAATATTTGTGTAAGTAGGAGATCCTACCTGGTTTTTTTGCATAAGTATATTGCATGGTGTTTTTAAAATATTTTTGAATAAAAAATGTAATGTGACAAAAAAAACAGTTAAAGGGGAAAAATCACCTTTTTAACCTCTTTTTTGATTTAAAAAAAATATATTTCTTTTTTTTGACATAAACGTTGTTAAAAAATTTAAACTAATGTTAATATTAATAACCCCATTAAAAATTAAAAAGCATTTTAAAAAAAATCCCCAAAAAGTCAAGGAAAAGGGGAAAATCCCGGGTTTAAAGGGCAAGGGAGGGTTAAATTTACTGACGCCTTAATGGCCCGAACACTTGCAAAAACCCCCTGTATGTTTAAAATTTTTTTTCAAAAAAATTCAGGGGAATGACATATTCCCCACGGGGAAAGGGTATTAAAAACGGGCTGCAGTTAAACCCTTTAAGTTTTTAATTTTTTGCTGTAAAAAAAGCAGTAGTAGGTAAAAATATCAAAACTTTCATGGATTATTTAAGAAAAAGACAAATTTTTATATTATATATATATATTTTATATATTAAAATATATATTAAAATATAATATAATAATTTTATTATATATGTGGTGTGTGGTGTGTGTGTTGGTGGGGTGGGGTGTGTGTGTGTGGGTGTGTACGTATGTATGTATATGGGTATTATGAAAAATAAAAATAAAATTGTATGCAGTATATAACCCTGGTTTAATTTCAGTTTCCATATTTTTAAATTTTTACGCCAAATTTTTGACATACCTTTTGTTACTGTGCTAATATATTTATAATTTTATATATATATATATATATATATATATCTATATAATATATATTTTATATATACTTTTTTTTTCTTTTTCAAAAGAGGTCGAACCCGGACCCCGCCTTCTGCTTCATCAAATATAACAATTTAAAGTAAAGACATGTAACATGCTGAGCCTTACAAATTTAAAAAATTATGCATATACCAAAGGGAACATCCCCCGGGCCCTAGGTTCCGGGGTAATTTGGCACCGGGGGAACAAAGGCCCGCTTTTGAGTAGGAAGGAGATCGATTCCGGTAACATGGGGGGCTTTCATCGTTTTTCGGGGGGAGGTTAACCCCGGGGGTTTTTAAATAACGGGGGAAAACCCCCGGGCCCGGGCCCTAAGTGAAAGGGCCCCCGGGGGGAAGCCAGAACTTCGCAAAAAAATCAAGCAGCAAGGCGGGCACCCCCATTCCCCAGTATGAAAGAAAGTAAACCCCATTTTCAAGATGTTATACACCACAATTTTATATATAATATATAATTTATATAAAATTTATATATTATGTATTTTAATATATATATACAATACATATAAAATATTTAAAAATATATATATATATAAATATATATATATTAAAATTTTTTCCGTAAATTTTTTTGTAGATACGATTTTACACAGGTAAAGGGCCCCCAGGGTTTAAAATGCGCTGTTTGTGGAAAACTTCCCAAATTTAAAGTAAAGAAGGTATGTGTTTTTGAAGGGGGTTTCAGGACCCCAAATTTCGTTTTTAAAAATTTTGATCTAAGCTTTTTTTTAAAAACACCAAAATCTTCACGTGAATGCCCAAAACAATCATGAAAATGGGGAAAGAAACAATTTTGAAATACCCCAAAGTGCATGTTATAGAAAACGGTTTTAAATTTTTTAAAAAAGATAATAATTATAATCAAAAGTCCTCGACAAAAAAGGGTTTTAGACCCCCTTTGGACGCCGCAGTCTTTTATATAAAAGTTTTTGCGTATATATGTAGTACGAGTGTGTTGGGAATTTTTGAAAATTTTGTGGTACTTTAAAATTAACCCTTGACTTTCCCGTTTTAGGTTTCAAAGTATTTACTGGGTTCTTAGTATCAAGACGTATTTATAATAATGAATCATTTTTTGCAACCAGCAAAAACCCACTGTGGGCTTTCGAGTGGCCTTTCAAGCATCATATCCAAAAATAAACGGGACACAATGTAACTCGCTCAAACCAGCTATGTTTTCATAAACTAAGGGAATTCTCTGTATCCACAAAACCCTTCCCGGGAAAATACAAAATCCACGAAACAAGTAAGCATTAATTTTCCCATCCAAAAAAATCACGGTGTTAGGGCGTTTTTGGGGAAAATTGAACAGGGAAAAACCCTTTCGCAACCCCCCTAACAGAAAAAGTAAAAAAGACAGGAATGAATTAATTAAAAGAACTGTAAAAAAATAATAATAAAAATATGGATATTTGTTTTGATCCTCGCTTGCAAAATTTTGAAAAAAAAAACCTGCCCTTTCCCCCCGCTCACAAACGAGAAAGAGCTTGGAGAAAAATTTCCCCCAAAATTTCGGGTTTTTTTCCCATTTTTGGTTTTACACCTCCAAATTTTGGTTGTCATAATATTTTTAGTTTTTTGAAGCCATTTAAAATTTCATTTATTTGAAAAAGCTATATATCGGATGATGTAATCTAGCGATATGTGTCTATTTCATATTTTTTTCCCTCTGTAGCCCCAAAAGTTATTTAAAATTTCCCATGATATGAAACTTGGGAGAGGGTGGGAAAGCGAAAATTTCCACTACACAAAATACCCCTATTTTCACGTTAAAAAAAAGGGACATTTTTGGGCCCAAGTTGTTTTCATGCGAACCAGTTTTATTGGGGCCCCCTTGTTTTTCTAGGACTGAACCCTTGCCCCTCCATATAAGACCAAAAATGGTAAGTAGTAAAAATACCTCGATACATTACTCAGTACGAGTAGATAGGCAATGTTTTAGGAGCTAGTTTGGTCCCCAGTCGCAAAACCCTTTAAGTGGGTCGGTAGTAATGGTAGGTTTTGTTTTAAGGTCACTCTGGTCTTACCTTTGAGCGGGGAAGGGTTTGGTCCGATCATATCAGGCGGGATTGCATTTTTTACATCTTTCATTGTATTAGGGATATAAAATATATATATATATATTTTATTATATATTATATATTTTAATTATATATAATTTTACATGTATAATATATATGTAAAAAATATAATAATATTATATATATATTATATAATATTTTAAAATATATATATTTTATATATATATATATATATTTTTATATATATTAAAATATATAATAATATATATTATATCATGTTGGGTTTTGTATATAAGTAAAAAGATGGCCCCATATCCAAGTGCACGTAGGGACATGTTCGTTGGGGGGAACATGCCTTTTAAAGTCGCCCAAAATAATGCGGCGGGTGGCCCGTTCCTTTCCGCCCCCACTTTTAAATCCAATACACGACGTGCTGAGTCGGCTGAGAGGGGCGGCTGGGAGCGAACCAGGACCTTCCGATTGCAAAAACCCCCGCGCTTTTTTCCAGTCTTTCCCCCCTTTTAAATTTTTTGCAGTGCAAAAGAAACCAATCCTACCTGGTACATCCCCCATCTTACACCCTCCCCATCCAGGGCAACATGCATCGAGGTCATGATCGTTGCCTGGGGTAGGTTTAAACCGAGGGTGGGGAGATCCCGGGGACCTAGTTCTTTTTACAGTAAGGTGGGTTTCCTTTCTTTTCCTTTGGGTGGGAAAATAAAAAAAATACACGTCTGAGGAAAACCCTGCGGCTTTCAAGAGATTTTTGGGGGGTGGAAGAATTACTGAAAAATCTGAGAAAGATTCAGAGGAAAAATCTGAGGAAGAATCTGAATTTTCTGAAGTTTCCCGGCGAGGAAAAGGGAACAAGCGTCATTCCCCCGCTTTTCCCTTTAGCTCGAGGAAAATCACGCATCATTGACTGAAGGGAAACTGAGAAAGATTAGAGGGGAAAAATTGAATTTTTCCCAAAATAGCAGGTGAGGAAGGGAACAAGTCGTCATTCCCTTTCCTTCCTTCAGTGTACCCGCCTCGAGAAAAACATGTGGCCTTTAAGAAGATTTAGGCGTTTTGATGTAGTGGGATGAGCCCTAGACTGAAACCCGGGAGTAGGGTTTTTGGCCCGAGGGTATGGACCCACCTCTTAGCCCCTACTGCCCCCCAAAGGGCCACGTTGACCCAGAGTGCAGAGTGTCGGGGGCCCATCTTTTGGGGGTAAAAAGGAATAAGGGGAGAGGGGGGCTCTTAGCCTTGGCTTGCAACCCTTCTAGAGGGCCGGTGACAATAAAAACACTGAAGGAAAGGCAAAGGGAAACCCCCCTGACTGATCTTAAACCCTTTCCTTTATGGGAGACATTAAAGGAAAAGACCCAGTCCCCCCATAAAAAATTGTTTTCATGTTTAAATGCATTAACAGAAAAATAGTGTCACAGAGAAAATAGTACAAAAAAAGGGTAGGGAAAAAAGATTAAAGGGAAAAACACACACACACACACACACACACACACACAAACAAACACCCATATGTGTTGGTGTATTATGATATAAAATTATAAATATATTATATAAATTATATATAATTTTATATTATAAAATATTATAACATACATACACACAATTTATACATATATACAATATATAGTATGCATAAATAGGGGTTTTACGTATGATTAAAAAATTAAAACTTTTCTTTATATATAGATTTCCAAATGCTGATTAATTTCCCCACTGTACCGGGCCCCCCCGAGGAAAGGGGAAACGGCCCTTTTCAGATGTCCCGGAATGGGCCCCCTGGACATACTAGGCCCATTTTTGGGAAACTTAATTTTACACCCCGGGGGAATAGAACTCGATATTCTGTCAGTAGAAGCAAAAATGGAGCCTTACCTTGCTTTAAGAGACTTATCTTTGTTTATGCTCGTTAAGTAATGTAGCTGTGTGACATATATATACCCTTTATTGGCTTGGGTATATTTTGTGTTGTGTACTTTTTTCTGTTTTATATTTTGACATTGGGTTTAATTTTATAAGAAAAGATTTATTTTTTAATTTTTTTGTTAATTTTTCTCTGGAATAGCCTATTTCCCAGGGGGGGAGTCTGTGGGTTTTTCTCTTAAAACACCCCTAAAAATACATATACGGATTATAGATTGCATTGCATAAGTGTTACTGTGATATACAGAACCACAGTAAACTAAAAAAAGACTTAAAATCTATACAGAAAAGAAAAAGAGATTATATGTTTGAAAATCTTTTGTATTTTATCTATCACACACAAAGAAAATTTTTATATATATAATTATAATATTTTATATATAATAATATATTATATATTATTTAGAACTTAAATTGCACAAAAAAAATTATTTAGTAAATTTCGTATGTGCATTGTGGGTTTTTCTACCATAGTATCAACATGGTAGATTAAAAAAATATATATTTGTCCCCCACAAACAGCATTGGGGGAATCCCCAATGTGAGCGTTGATAATAAACGAATGGGCATGCCGTGACTAAGGCCATTATGTTTGTATCGGTGGAATTCATCGAAAAAGAAAATGTTTCAGAAGTCGCTTTTCTTATAATTTACCTCTCAATTATCACCTTAGTGCAGATATTATCATTTACATTATTATCGTCTTTATTATTATTATGAGGATTATAAATATCATTAACATCATTATCATTCTTATTGATATCATTCTTTTTTCATTATTTTCATTATCATCATTATTAACACTATTAACAAAAAATATTTCTCTATTTATTACTATTATATTATAAAATTTTTATGATTATGATTATCATTATCAAATTTTCATCTATGAAGGGTTTCAACCCTGTTTACATAAATGTGGAAGCACCGTAAAAAGGGGTAGCATAATGTTACTTTTCAAAAAGGAAAAAGGGTTTCTCAGGGGAGCGTGAGGACTAAAATTTAAACAAACGTCGACGCTTCGAAGCCCCCTATGGCAAATTTAAGAGACGGTTTTTTTTTTGGTCCCTACTTTTTGTTTGCTAATAAACATTATCACTTTTTTTTGTGTCGCCATTTCCCCCTTTTTTTTTGTACTTCAAAGGGAAAAAAACACGTTTAATTGTTTAAAAAGGACCGAAAAATGCTCCATTTGTTTGAAACTTTTCAGGCGTTAATCATGCGCGGTTTTTTCTTCGGTTTATTGGGGAAAAGTTGGAGATTAAAAGGGCGCCAGGGAACTCTAGTGGATGAAATATACAATAGTTTTAATGAAAGAATGTAAATTTCACATTTCGCCCACAAAACATAAATAAAACAAATAAATATACATAGGGGATAATATAAATTTTACAATTATTTATAATATATAAAATAATATATATATATATATATTTTATTATATAAATTTTGTGTGGTGTTTTTTTGTGTGTGGGTGTGTGTGTGTGTGGGTGGGGTGTGTGTTTGTGGGGTGTGTGTGTGTGTGTGTGTGTTGTGTTGGGGTGTGTTTGTGTGTGTGTGTGGGGTGTGTATAGTGTATAGATGTATAAACATAATAATATATTTAAAATATATATATATATATATATATTAATATATTTTATATGTATATATATAAAAATGTGTCTATATGGTGTATTATATATATATATATATATATATTATATATTATATATATATTTGTAATTAAAATATAAGTAATATTATATATATAAATTTTATATGTTGTCTATATGGGGTATATTATGTATACAAGTAATATGTATATAATAATAAAATAATATATTTTACTGTAAAATATCCATATATATATATATATATTATATATATATATATATATTATATTATATATATATAAATGTGTTTTTTTGTGGGGTGTGTGTGTGTGTGGTTGGGGTGTGGGGTGTGTGTGTGTGGGGTGGGGTACGTACAGTATTTTATTATATATATTATTATAATAAATATATATATTATATATATATTTTAAAATAAAATCTAAAAAATATATTATTAGGGGTGTTGGGGTATTTTGTGTGGGGTTGGGGTGTTGTGGTTTTTGGTTTTGTGGTGGTGTGTGGGGTGTGTGTGTGTGTGTGTGTGTGTTTTGTGTGGTGTGTGTGGGGTGTGTTTGAATATATAAAAATATATATAATATATTAAATTTTTTTTAATTAAAATAATATATATATATATATTTTCAATACATCACATTTAAAATATATATATATATATATTTAAAATATATATATATATATATATATATATATTTTTTTTATACATATTATATAATACATATAATATATAAATATATATATATTATATATAAAATAAATTTTATATATATATATGTATGTATTTTGTATGCGGTGTGGTGTGGTTTGTGTTTTGTGTGTGGGGGTGTTTTGTGGTGTGTGTGTGTTGGGGTGTGTGTGTGTGTGTGTGTGGTGTGGTGTGGGTTTTTACATATTATGTTTAATTTTTTTCAATATATGTATATGATTTTGTATAAATACATAATATGTGTGCCCTACATGTGTATATATTTAAAAATTTATCTATATTTTTCATTTCATATATACATATATATACACAAAAATATGCATCTATTGATTTTTATTTTACATTTTGGGATATTATAGTATATAGGGATATAAAATTATATTTTTATATATAAAAATTTTTATATATAATATATATATTATATTTATAATAATAAATACATATATATATATAATAAATATAAAACTATTATATATATATTATATATATATATATATATAGATAGTAGATAGATAGATATAGTATAGATGATAGATAGATAGATAAGATATTGACGTAAACCCACATATACACATAAAAATATTTCGAAATTTTTTTTACGAGCTATAATATATTTACTTTTTCTGATGCCAGTGCATCTTTCTAAATGTCGAACAATATTTGATCTCGAATAAATTAAATATATTTTTATTTTAAAAAATAGTTTTATATATATTTTATATAATTAAATAATATAATTTTTATATTTCATGTCATATACAGACATTTAAATATACAAATATATTTACAGGGAAAAAATATTTTTAAAATAAATACAGGGCATATATAAAATACCCTATATATATATATTTATATTATATATAATATATAAAATATATATATATATATAATATATATATATATAAATATAATATATGTCAAAGATCGATATAATATATAATTATATATATAATATAATATATATAGATATATATAAGAGGTCATATACAGACATAACATATAAAATATATATACGGGACTAAATATAATAATGATATAGAAGAGAATAAATAGAATAATAAACAGAGAAGAATATAGACAATATAATATATATATATATAATATATATATATATATATATATAATGATAGATATATAATAAATATAAAATAATATATATATATATAAAATATAAAATATAATATATATAATATATATAATGTATATAATATTTACACTATGACATAATATATATATATATATAATTATATGTATATTTATATATATATATATATATATATATATATATATATATTTACACATATGACATATATATATATATATATAATATAATATATATATATATATATATATATAATATATAAAATATAAATGTGTGTGTGTGTGTG
>NW_023660419.1:0-19328 GCF_015228065.2 Penaeus monodon | reverse complement strand
TTTTTTCTTTTAAATTTTTCTCCCCTTTTTCCCCAAAAATCTCTCCCACCCAAAAACCCTTTTTTCCTTTTTTTTAAAACTACCTCCACCTTTTCATTTTTAAAATTTTTTTCCCCCCCCCTCTTTATTTTTTTCACAACCTACTATCCTAAATGCTTATAACCTTTGACATCAACAGTTTTTATCCTAATCATAAGTTATTTTCATTTTTTGCCACAACATTTTACCATAGTGCTATAGACCTTTTTGTGTTCTTTTTTTTATTATTATTATTATTCCGTAACCATTACTCTCGCCTTTTTTTTTTGAAAGATTTTTTTTTTACCTTTTTTGTTATTATATTGCTATAAATCAATTTTAATAGTAATAAAGAAAAACTAAAGGAAGGGAAAACAGGGGGGTTAAAGCTTATATTGTCCCTTTTGGTGGTGAGCATTTTGGGGGACCAACTGTGGCAACAAATTTTACAAAAAAAGTTACAAAATTTGGTGAGTGTTTTCCCGGGGTACCTTTGGGTTTAAGAAATCGCAAAAAGCTTTTATGTTTCTTATTATGATCATCGTGGGAAGAACCCCAAAAATGGATGAGGTTTATATTTCTAGATAATTTTTGACTTTTCTCAGTAACTTTAGATGAAATTGTTTCTTTTTTTTGAGTTGTCTAAAGATTTAACAAATTTAACCCTTTGCAAAAAATAGAAAAAAATGGAAATATTGGGACAAGATGGAGTGGGAATGCGGTCCAGATATCCCCGTCCTAGGGCGAGCCTTGGGGTGGCAGGTTACATGGTGAGTACGGGGATTCCCCACGCCCCCTGGATTCGTGGGGACTTTGTTGTTGTGAGTATTTGTTTTGGGGTTTCTATGGTTTTTTTGAAATGCGTTGATTCTTTTAAATATTTTTTATTCCCGTATCGTGAATAGTTTCACAGTTGTAATGTCATGAGGTTTTTATTACGATGTCTGAAAAAACATGTTAAAAAACCAACCCCTTTTACTGATATTGAAATTTTTTAAACCCAAAACTGAAACCCTAGTGTTGATTAAAAATTTTCTTTTAAATTAGAGTTGGCAGCAGGAAAAAGATCTATCAAAAAATAGGTTCATTTGTGCTTTATGCTAAAAATGGAGAATTTTTGGAAATTGAAAAAAACAATAGTGCATTCAATCTGGTATAGGAAGACCCTGCCTCTTCCGGGGTTAAGATATGTTGATGGGGGGAATATTAGATTGATGTTATAATATTTGACTCATAATGAGAACATATTTGTTTTTTTTTTAAATTTGAAAATTTATGTCAGTCTTACTACATTTTGTTTTTTTACATTTTATATTGGGAAAGGGTGAATGAAAGTCTATTTTTTTTTTCCCCAAAACAAAGGGGGGAATGTCCTGCAGGAATTTTTAAGTGTGGTTTTTTTATATAATTAAAAATATATAATATTAAAAATAAATTTAAAAAATTAAAATTTTAATTAATAATTTTTATTTTTAAAAAATATTTTAAAAAAAAAAATTTTAAATAAATTTTTTAAAAAAAATAATTTTTGAAATATATATATAAAAATTGAATTTTTAAAATTTTAACCATAAAAAAATAAAAAAAATATAAGTAAAACAAAAAGAAAAATTTTAAAAAATTTTAAAAATTTAAAAAAAAGGTAAATTATATATTTAAATTAGGTTTTTTTAATAAGAATTGTTTTTTTAATTATTTAAAATTAAAATTTTTTAAAAAAAATATTTAAAAAAATTTGGGGGGAAAAAAAATATTTTAAAATTTTTAAAAAAATTTGTTTTTTTTCCCTTTTTTTTTCCCTTCTTTCTTTTTTTTTTTGGGGGATAAAATTTATTTTTAATTTTTTAAAATTTTTATTTTAATCAAAAAAATAAAAAATTTTTTTAAAAGAAGGGGAAGAAAGGGGTAAAATTTTAAAAAACTCAGTTTCTGTCTTAAAAAAAAATTTAAAAATTCCCTTTCTTTTTCAATTTCCAAGAAAATTTTTAAATATGCATGATAAAATAACGCAAAATTAAAGGCATTAAGGTCTTTTATTGTGCATAAATTTTTTATAGATGTTTTTGGCCAGGGTTAAATATCAGTGAAACAACATACATTAAAAAGTTGCCCCTGAATTTTAATCCAGAAAAAACAGATGGTTTTTTTATTAAGAGTTTGCTTAAATATAGATACTTTAAAGTGCTTATTCAAAAGCTAAGGACTGGCATTTTAATAAGAAAACATTGTTTAGGGTTTTGTAATTTTTATTTTTTCTTACTACTTATCTCCCTCCTCCCACAACAAGGTTGTACACAAAGGTTGAGGGAGGTGGGGGGGGAAGGGTTTTTTAAACCAGATTTTTTAAGTGATTTAGACATTTTAGTATTTTGATATAAATTTTATCCCCCTGTAAAAATATTGGGTAAGTGTCCTTCGGGAGGAATTCTTAATATTTAAAAAAGATGTACTCAAGAATATCTATATACATTTTCATGGAACTGCTTTCCAAACCCTCCCCTCAGTTATTTAAAATTTTACTCTCTTACTCCTCAGTGAAAGGGGCCCTTCCGGGAAACCCACTATCTTCTCGAGGGCATACTGACGAGCACTTTTCACCCGTTTTCAACCGCACCCAAACTGGTGATGCATCATTCAAGGTAAACCCACCAACCCCCCCATCACATTGAAAGGGGTCACGGGGTTGGGGGAAAGAAAGTCAAGAATGGATACAGAAACACATTGTGAGTACCATTCATGTTTTTTGTCACGGGCTTCAAGGGGAAATAAAGGAACAGGAATTTATCTAGCTTTTTTTTGGCACAGATAAAGAATTTCCAATTTAAAAAAAAAAAAATTTGCTATTACAAAACCCATACAAAATGGAAACCCCCTGGATCATACTACTATGGTGAATGGGTTTAAACTTGGGTTTTTGGCACATGATTGTCTGTGAAGTCATTTAAACATTAGGATGGGCATGGAAAAAACAAATTTTTTTTTTTTTTTTATTTTTTTATGTTTAGTAGATTAATCCAAATTTATTGCAACATTATTCCCAAACAATTGAAAATTAAAAAAGATTGGTTTTATCCCCCATAGAACTTAAATTCTCTCAATGACTAGCCACCAACGTTAATTTTTATATATTATTAGCTCTACATTTTTAGTATTATGTTTTGTATAGGCAATATTTAAATTCCAACCCAAAGAGAATGGGGAAAGTAGAGTGGGGAAAGAATTTTCTTGGTTTTAAAAAAAATTATTTGAGTGCTTTTTAAAAGATGAAAAACAAATTAAAAAAAAAAAAATTTTATTTTTAAAAATTTTTTTTTAAAAAAATTTTAAGAAAACTGATAAACCATAGGGTTTTTCTTAAAAAAATTTTATAATTTGTATGGTTTAAACCTAGTCCTTTTTTTCCCCAAAGGTTTTTTTTAAAGGGAAAGTTTATAGTAGTAAAAATTTTAATTTATAAAAAACTCCCCCAAAAAAACCATTTTACATTCCATCCAAACCTTTTCCCAAAAAAAACCCCCAAACCACACCCCACCCTTTTTCCCTTTCATTTCAACTTTTCCTCCCCCCCTCATTTAAATTTATAAATCAATCAAAACAACCCACCCCCCACCACCCCCCGCCACAACCCCCCCACACCACCAAAATTTTATAACTTGCATTTTGGGGCCCATTTGGGGGGAAATTGATTTTTTTTAAAAATTAGGCTGGGGGCTTTAAAGATTCAAATGCGTTTATTTCTTCTTGATGTTTACCCGTTTCTTTTTCCAAAAAAGGGGGTTTTTTCTTTTTTTTTTTATTTTTTAAAAATTTTTTTTTTCCCATTTTTTCCTGTTCTTTTGGGAAGGGGGTTGAGGGAATTTAGAAAAATATTTTTTGATCCCCCCCCTAAAAAAATAATAATAAATCAAAACCAATCAAAAACTTTCTATTTTTGTTTGAAAGAGAAAAAGTCAGGAAAATTTAATTCAGGTTTTTGAAAGGGCAATTCATGTAAAAGTTTTCTTTCTAAAGACAAAAAACGCAGATAACCCATAAAAAATTTTTTTCCTTTTATTAAACCTTTGAGGAAGGTACCTCTCAGTATGGTCAGGGGATGGATGTTTTTGTTTTTGAGAGAGGCTCAGGTTTGGGTATAGTTCAGTACGTAGAAATATACACGGGGTTCATCATTTTGTTTGGGATAACTCTAAAACTGTAGTACAAAAGAAGTATTTGGGATAATATTGCCATTAAACCCCCAGTTCAAAATTTGTATACCCCACATTACATTTCAGAACAGGTGAAGGGGGTTTTAAATTATAATTTTTTAAAATTTTTTTTTTTTGTATTTTTTTTTCTTTATTATTATTATTTTATTATGATTATTATTATTTTTTTTATTCTCTTCTATTTTTTTCTATTAAGATAAATTTTGTACTTACAAAGCATTTAAAAGGGGGATTCATGTTTTGAGGCGTAATTGTTTTAAGGTGATTTTCTCTTGAAACATGCCAGTCTTGGGTACTTTTATTTATTTATTTATTATTACTTTTTTTATTTATTTATTTATTTTATTGGAGTTAGTTCAAACATAGAGATTCCTGAGTGCTCCCTTTTGTCATCAGATTATCAATTTGCAATTTACCGGCAGATAAAGGGTTTTTGATGTTTATGCAGGATAGTATGTAGGAAGGGGAAAAAATTTTTTCATTTTTTGTATTTGGGACATAAAAATCACTTTTTTGTGGTGACTTTATTTTCCCAGAAAAAAAAATTCCCATAATTTTAATTTTTGTACGTTTTGCTGTAACATTTTTTTTCTCAACCTCTTTTTCCCCCCCTTTTTTTCCCCGTTTTCTTTTTTTTCCTCCCCCTCTCCCCCTTTCCCTCCCCCTCCCCTTCCCCCCTCCTCCCCCCTCCCCCCCTTCTTCCTCCCTTTTCCCCCCCCCCCCCCCCCCCCCCCCCCCCCTCCCCCCCCCCTCCTTCTTCTCCTCCTCCTCCTCCCCCCTTCTCCTCCCCCCCTCTTCCCCCCCTCCCCCTCCTCCCCCTTCCCCTCTTCCTCCTTTCCCCTCCCCCTCTGCTTCGTTTAGTCAAAATCTAAACATCACAAAACATTATCAGTTTTTTATTTTTAAATCTATTTTTTTATTCCAGTAAATAAAACCAAGGAATATCTTTACAAGTAAAAAGGGAAATTTGTTAGCTTTCATCAGTGTAAATAAAAGCTGCAAAGTTTATACATAAAAAAATCGATGAAGAAAAAATAGTGAAACCCGAGCCTTCTGGTAAGTTGATTACGAGGACGGGTTTTTTTTTTTATTTTCGACAAAAAGAGGATAAATTGTTCCTTTAAACTGAAAAAAGGAAATGATTTCTCTTTAAATGCGGTGTAACATTGTTCAAAAAAGTATAAATTATTATCTCAGGGGGAGCTTTAAATATGTGTGGGTTTAAAATTTTTGGCAAAAAAAGGCATTCACAAAAGATGGGGTTTTAAGGGGGTTTTATCTCCTGCATGGGAAAAATGGCAGAAGACGAGATAGTGTTTAGGGTTTGTATAGTCATTTATGGGGGGGAAATTGTAATTTTTTTGAAATTGTAAATTTGGAATGTGCAAGGGAGACATTCGTATTATATTTTATTATATTATAATATTTTTTTTTTTTTCTTTATTATTTTGTTTTATTATTATTTTTGTTTTTTTTTTTTATTAATATTTTTATTTTACATTATTTTTTTTTTATATTATTTTTTTTTTATATTATTATTAAAAAATTTAATATATTTTTTAAATATAATATTATATATTAATAATATAAAATATTATATAAATTTTATTTATTTATTATAATATTTTAAAATTTATATATTTTAAAAATATATATATAATTATATTATATTTTTAATTATATAATTATTTTATATAATACTTTTTTTTTATTTTTGATATTGAAAATGATCATTTGCATTTTTTTATTTTTATTTTTATGTTATTTTTCTTATCATTATCTCTTTATTAATGTTATGATTATTTTTTATCATTATTTTTTCATATTTTAAATTTTTTTATTATTATAATTAATATTATTATTATTATATTATTTCACTCATTATTATATCCCCATTTTTTTTATATATTCATTTGGAAAGAAGATACTACCACCCCATGCAAGTTGATGATTAAGAAAACCATAACTTTTTCCCCTTTGTTTAACGTATGGAACGTAGTAAAGGTTTTTTTTTGTAAAGCGAGTTTTTTTTGGACCCTTTGGAAAAAAGGTTACTAGGAAATGCCTCCTCCCTTTTAAATGTTTATGGGGCTGTGCATCTTCCCCCCACTGGTATGAGAAATGTCTTCATACCTGAATGCAATTTATTCTTTGGTAGTTATACCTTTTTTAAATGATGTAATAATTTTTTACATATTTCAGACCCGAAATTTTTATTCCCTTTTTTTTTTTTTTTTTTTTTTTTTTTTTTTTGTTTTTTTTTTTTTTTTTTTTTTTTTTTTTGGGGGTTTTTTTTTTTTTTTTTTTTTTTTTTTTTTTTGTTTTGTTTATTAAAAAAATTTTAATGATTTTTAAAAAAATTTTTCCCAAATTTAAAAATTTTTTTTGTAATTCCCAAAAAACCCAACTTTTAAAAAAAGCAAATTTTTAAAAAAATTTTAAAATTTTTCAAATTTAAAATTTATCTGTGTTAAATTTTAAATTTTTTAAAAAAAATTTTAAACCCAAAATTTTGACCCTACTAGTACAGAGCAACAATAAACCCCTTTAAGGAACATTTAAACTTTTCCACATTTAAAATTCAAACACCTCTACCCCCAAAAAACCCCCCAAAATAAAACCACCCCTTTCCTCCCTTATTAAACCTTACAGCCTTATGCCCCCCTTTCTCCAAAACCCACTACCCCCCTAAAACATTTACTCCATCTTCGTAACCCCCCCCGCCCCTTTTTTACAAAACCCCAACCCTCTACAACAATTTTGGGAATACTCTTTTTAGCGCAGCCAAAGGGGACGTTTTTCGTAAATCCCTCCCACAGCCCCCTATTTGGGAAAACCCCCTTCTTTTCCAACAATGTCCCCAAAAAACAAGTGGGTAAAGTCTTTTTTCCGTAGCAACAGACCGCCCCCGTTTGTCACGGGTAACATCAAAAAACCCCAAGCTATAGCTTAACAAAACTAACGGACCTATAGGAAAACCCAAACCCAACCCCCTCAATACTTGCACCGGAAACAGTTTCAATTCCCAGAAAATTCCCCAGTCTTGACAAAGATTGGTCGGGACTGTGGAGAAGACCTACTTGCCTGTTCAAGCCCTTGATGCAACATCAGTACAATGTACTCCATTCCCCCAGAGGTCACGAAAAAAAACCCCAAACAACATACCCAAAAATTTCCCTTCCCTTTGGGACAGGGCCCTTTTCCCCTTTAACGTCTAATAGGAGGAGACCCCCCCCCTGTTCTTTCCTTTAACCAACCTCCCCCCCCTTAGTCCCAAAAATTTTTGGGCCCGTCTAGGAAAACCCAGCCAAACATTGCCTTTTCCAACCCAGAGGGCCCACTATGTCCCCAACGGCCATCCCCCCCGATCAAAACTCCCCCGCACAACACGCACAGGGCCAACGGGTGGCGGCCCCATAATGTTTTTTATGGGGGTTTGTCCCACCTACAAGTTTGAGTTGGGGTAGCAACTTCAGATTCAAACTTGGACTAACACTACGTGAAGCCGGGACGGGGAAGCACGCCGACGTGGTTTCTCTTTTACTCTTACTCCGGGAATACTGCTCATTCTCCCAATTTCTCCTAAACCCCCCCCCCTACATCAAAACTCCCCCCTTCTACCCCCACTTCCCAGTCAAACTTTTTTTTGCCTTTCCAAAACCCCAGACACCCAATTCTACTACAGTTTACTCCAATCCACTACAACCCCAACCCCTTCCCCTCCCCCCCGTGGAAAAAAACGTCCACCCCCTTTTCCCCCTACCACACAAACCCCTCCCCCCTTCCTTTGCCCCACGTTGGAGACCCCAAATCCTCTCTTCCCCCCCACAAGAAAACCCTTTACCCCCCCAAAACCCCCAACCAACTCCTCAGAAGAAACTTTTAAAAAATTTTAAAGATTATTAAATTTAAAAACGGGACACTCAACCCCCAAAATCTTACAACCCCTGCCCCCTTTAAAAACTCCAAGAAAATTGCTGTACCCTTTTCCTCCTCAAACGATATCCCCCCTACACCCTATCCCCCTAAAACCCTTTTCCCAAACACCCCATCCCCCCGCCCCCAAAAACCTCCCCCACAGAACCCCTCCCCCCATCCCCTCTTTTCCCTTCCTTCCCTCCTGGATACAAAACCGTAAATCCCTGGGGGAATATTAAAGGGTTTCCACCCCCACAGACCTGCCCTTTGTCTTTACCCCTTTCCTTTTAAATCATTAAAGATCCCTTCAAGAGCCCTTTTTTCCACATCCTCCAATCCCAACCCCCAAAACTAAATTTTTCTTTTCCCCACATTCCCTTTATGTCTCGCCCCTTACTTACCTCTGTTTTCCCCCCAACCTATCCCCCCTTTAAACCGACCCCCCAAACCCTATCAGACACCTTACAGAACCCCACACTTCTTTTTCAACAACCTATTTTTTTCCCAAAACGCTAAAATATCCTTCATCAATCTAACCCCTTACCACACCCGAAAAAAACCCCTTTTCCTCCCCAAAATTCCTTTTCCCCAGTTTAGAAAAAACAATCACAATCACCCACCCTTCCAAAAACATTAACTATAGTGCTACATGACCTTAGATGTTTAGACATTTATCTTCTTTTAACCATTAACCTTTAACCCTTTGCCCTGAGTGTTTAAGGAAGTTTCCCCTCCAATCCCTTGTTTTTGGGTTCCCAGGAAAAGAGGGGTAGGAGGCAGAGTCTGGGGCCCCAATTTTGGGCCTTGGCCCTTTAGCCCTCACCTCAATTAATTTTGGCAGGGTTTTTACTTCTCCCCTTTCCGGGTTTTTCTCTTCTTAAACACTTTTTCCTGTCCCCCTTATCAAATCTTTGCCCCATTTTTCCCCTTTTTGACACAAACTTTCCCCTAATGTTCCTTATTTTTACAAACCCCCCCCTTTTGCTATATTTTTTTTAAAAAAGGCACAAACCCAACCCTTAGATTTTGACATGGCAGGGGAATTTTTTAATAAAAAATTTAAAATTAAATACAAGAAGTTTGTTTTGAGAATGGGAGGCATCAGCAAAGGGGAGTTCCAGAAGTTGGGGAAAAATTAAAAAAGAGAAAAGGAAAAAAATCATAAATGCCAATCCCGTGAGTTTCCATTTTTATGCAATATTGAAGCATTTAGGCGCAGGCTAGGCAATTTTCAATTTATGGGAAACGGAGGTTTGCACACAAGTCAATTCTTTGGGAAAAATGTTTCCCAAAAAGGTATCTGTATTTAAAAAAATATTTTCAGAAGCTACAAAGTGTCAAAGAGAAAAATAATCAAGATGGGAAGGGTCAACGGTGGGGTTTTAAAGGGCCCGAATGCGTTTGATTGAAAACCTGTCAAAAAGGTGGGTGCTTTAAAGGAAAATGGGCCCCCATGAATTAAAAATTTTGTAGGGGTGGGAAATAGCTGTTAAAAGTAAAATATAACACATGAACAATTTCCTGGCCTCCCTTTGGGGGAAGACAGAAAAATCTGGATATTTGATGCTGCCCGGGTTTTTCTTTTTTTTTTTTTTCCCAAATGCCCCGTCCCACAAGGATGTTGGCAATCATGGATTTTCCCTGACTTTCCCCCTTTGGCCCCAAAAAAGAGCGGTGGTTTGCCGTTGGGCCCTTCCCCCCGGGGTTTTTACGAGTCCCCCTTCTCTATTTTCCCGGGTCGGGGCCGGTACTGACTTGGGGTGGGTTGCCCCCCAGTGGCTAGGTAGGCAATCGAGGTGGGAAATTTCTTGCTCAAGGGAACAACGCGCCCGGCCCGGGGGGCCCGGGGCCCCCGAACTCGGATTGCCTTTGTGCCCGTCTTGAGTCCCCAGGCCCTTTTAAACGGGAGGTAATATTAATTTTTCCAAAAAGTGAAAACATTGGAAAAATTTTATTTTTTATTTATCCACTTTTAAAATTCTCAGGGCGGAGTTTAGAGTTTCCCGAGAATAGTAGAGATTGGCAGTGATTTTGAGAAGGGGGAAGATTTGAAAGGGAAGTGTTTATGCTGAGCTAAGTCACGCATGAGATTGGGTAGAGTTCACGGGGAGAGATCATCGAGAGGGAGAAGAAAAAAAATTGGAGAAAGAAAAAGCTCCCTGAGGGAAGACAAATGGGGGGATGGGGGAAGGGTCTGAAGTGACCGTCAAACCCGACAGAGAAAAGAAAAAAGGTTTTTTAAAAGGGGAAACTTAAAAAAAAGGTGGGAAGTCAAAAAATGGGAAAAACCCAAAAGGGAAATTTTTTTAAAAACGAGCTAAAGCATAAGTCTCCCAAAAAGTCCGTAAGCAAGGGAAAACAAGATATGAGGTAAGTAGGAGGTATCATAGTGGATCTTTCTTGAGAAAAACCCTACTGACAACAGATAGCAGAGTGAGATTTTAGATGTCGAAGGGAAAGAGAGCATTTTGAAGGGTTTTAAAGGGCCTTTGGGTGTAGTTTGGAAAATTTTATCAATCGGAAAGCCCTGAGAAAGATCAAAAGGATAGATTTTTAGTTTTAGAAGGGGGGAAAAAAAGCCCTAGGGTTCCCTTTATAGGCACATTTCTTGAGGACCACCCTGAAAGGGGCTAAAGGGGGACCAAAATGTCAAATTTTTTTCTCTAGATTAAGAAGCACCTTTTGCGAACTTCCGGGATGAAAAGGTGGGAAAAGGTATATGCCTAGATACAGGGGAAAAACGGTTGGGGGTTAATGCATCAGAAAGGGTGGAGTTTTCTGCCAATAAAGAGTTAAAAAGAAGTGACTTTTTCATGAAGAGAAAACCCGGGATACAACCAAACCGGCTCAAGGAGAAAAAAGACAAAAAAATCGGTATGCAAAATCCCATATATAATGGGTTTAATCACTATAAAAAAAAAGGTAGTGCTAGTACAGTAGAACATCACCTCGGCACTTTTTTTTGTTTTGGGTGGGTTTTTTTGTTTTTTGTGGGTGTTGTGTGGTGTAACTAAAAAATCAAAAAAAAAAATACAAATCTTACGTTTATATTTACAGGGGGGGAAAGTAAAATCAGAAGTTTTTTAAAAAAAAATGATTTGTTTTTGCTTTTGATGTTCATTCAAATCGGCCCAAACCGAAAAGTCAAAAAAACGTTTTCCCTTTTTTTTGGGAAGAGCGCGAATTTAAAAATATTTCCCCCAGGTATTTTTAGGGTTTTATTTGGGTTTTTTAGATAGCTTTTCCATCTAACCCATTTAGGTTAGGGCTGATGGGGTGTGGAGTAAAATGCATGCGAGTAGCAAAAAGAAGCCCAGTAAAGGAAAGGGTGGCCGGCGCTATTCCCCCCGCCCTCGTGCAGAAAATGTCCTATTTTTATTTTTCAAAACATTTGGGGTCCCCCAAAGTTCTTTTTTCCGTAAAATTTCCCCTTTTCAGGGCCGGGGCCGGCCCTTTTTTGGTAAAAATCGAAAAAATTTTTAATTTTTAAAATTGACAAAAACCAAAACCACCAAAAAACAACCCCACACACCACCCCCCCCCCAAAAAAAACAAAAAAAGCGGGAAACCCCCAAAACCCCCAAAAAAAGGGAAAAAAAAAAAAAAAAAAAAAAAAAAACAACAAGTTAAAAAGGGGGGTAGGGGAAAAAAGGGGAAATTCTTTCCCCTTGTTGGGGCGGGTTTCTCCCGGGCCCAACGGCCCCCCGGTGGGGGGCCTCCCCTCCCGCCCCCCACAGCCCCAACGTAGGGCCCCCCCCCCAAAAAGGGGTAGACCCCCAACGACAGGGGGAGGGGCCGTAAACCCCCGAAAGGGAGGGGTAAGGGAAAAAAGGGGGAGAGCCCGGGGCGCGATATCTCGAAAAACCGAACCTCCCCAAAATACGGTGAGGCCGGGGAAATGGCAGTTGGGACGAGGGGGGTTTGGAATGAGGGATGTTAATGTAAAAAATAACTTAAAATTTTTTAAATTTTTTTCAAATTTAAAAAGGGGTTTAACATTTCCATTTAATTTAAAAAGGGGGGTTTTTAACCCCTTTAAAAGGGGGATAAATTTTAAACCCATTCCCGAGTTTTTTATCAAATATTACTTCATTTTCAGAATTTTAAACGAAAAAAAAAGGGGACCTAAAAAAAAAAATTTTTGGCCAAGGCCAAAGAAGGGGGAAGGGAAATTAGGACCCAGGAATTATTTAAAAATTTCCCCTTTCGAAGACCCTTCAAAATGATTCTTTGCAGAAAAAGTAACTATAACAGGATTTCCTACCCATAAGAGGCCCCCCTTTGAACAAGTAGAAAAGGAAAGATTGAAACCCTGGCACCTTTTTTTTTTTTTTTTTTTTTTTTTTTTTTTTTTTTTTTTTTTTTTTTTTTTTTTACAGGGAGGGAAAACTTTCCCATCGGAAAAGGTTAAAAATTTTTTTTTTTTTTAATTTTTTTAAATTTTGATTATTATTTTTGAGATAGTAAAAAATTTTTTCCAACTCACGCGAAAAGGAGGCAAGGAACATTTGGACCTCTTTAAGAGCAGTCCTTTTTAAAAGGGGGTAAGTTTATTTTTGGGGGGGCTCCTCTTTTGGTGTTTTGAATTTAAGCTTTGCGGATTTTGGGGGTTGGTGATTGGGATTCCCCAAAAAAAAATAAATTTAAAAAAAAGTTCCGGGGGTAGGGGAAAATTTTTTTTTAAATTTACAAGGAGGATTAAAAAGAAAAAAAGGAAAAAAAAAACCCCTTTTCCCTTTTAAAAAAAAAAATTTGGCATGCATACTGAAAAAAAAAAAAAGCCTTTTTAATTTTTGGGAGGAAGGGGCAAAGGTGCAAAAAAAAAGAGAAGATCAAACGTAACAAACCCAACCCAAATTCTGAAAAAAAATCCCATCCGCGCCAAAAAACCCAATGTGGGAAATTTTTCCGCGGCGGAAAAGGACTAGGGAAAATCTTTATCTATATAAAAATTTATATAGACCTTTTGGGGAGCCACTACCGCGTCATTTTTGGAAACCCCTTTCTATTGGGAAAATGGGGTCTCCCAAAATAGAACTTCAGAGTCTCGTGGAAGAGGTTTTAGGTTTTTTCGAAGAAGGGGCCAGTTAAAGTTAGAAGTATTAAAAACCCAAAAAAAAAATAGGGAGCGATTTTAAGCAACGACTAAAATTGTTTATCCAAATTCACGGATAATGAAACAAATTTGTTGATTTGAAAGACACGAACCCCTTTATAGCGGAAATGGGGAAGAATATTTTAAAATGGGAGATATGACAGAGATAGACAGAACTGTACCTGAACCTGGTTTCAGAAAAACGAATGATATTAGAAAAGGTGGAGGACGTGGTGCCGGAGAGGGGTAGCTGAGGGGGAAACCTCTTATGTTAGTGCGGGACGGGGGGGGGGAGAGGGACGGGACAAGTAGCAGGAGAGGTAGAAGGGGGTGGGTCACGGAGGGGAAAATTTTAATAGTGTGATGACCTTTTTTTTACATTAGAGTAGTTTTTCATAATAGTAGGGAAAATTAAATTATAAAATGGGAAAATACACTCTTTTTAAAAAGGGAAGAAAAAAAGGGGTTTTGTTATGTGCAAATATTTGTATCTTAAAGGGATTTAATCCCCCTTATTTACTACAGGGACCCCAACGTGCTCGTGCATGCATTTCATGTATATAATTTTTTATATTATATATTATAAATATATGAATATGATACAATATATATAATATAATAATTAAACATTATTAATTACAATTTTTAAAATATATTATTTTATATATTAAAATTATAATATAATTTATTATATAGATAATAATAAATTTAATTTTTAAAAAATTAATAAATTTTTTATAATAAAAAAATAAAAAAAAAAAACTAAAAATTACAAAAAACAGTCGTAAAAAAACCCTTTTTTAAAAATAAAACAAAAAAAAAATAGAAAATAAAAAAAACTAAAAAACTTAAAAAATTTTTTTCAACAGTGTAAGAAAAATTTTTTTGAAATTTCCCCCATTTTAAAATACAAAACAGGAAAAAAAATTTTAAAATAAAAAAAAAAAAAAAAAAAAAACAGTAAAAGTATTCAAATGGGAAAAAAACCCTTTAAAAAAAAACCCCTTTAATTTTATAAAAAAAACAAAAAACCCTTTTTTTTAAAAAAACAACACTTTTTTCAAATTTAAAAAAGGGATATATTTGTGTTCCTATGGGGAAATTTTCTTTTAAATGAAAACAAAAAACTTTATAAAAAAAAACCTCCTAAAATTCCATTTTTTCCAACACAATTTTTCAATTTTAAAACACCTCGAAGACTTTTTTTGGTTTAATGTTGATTCTTTTACCCGTCCACCACTATGGAACCAAAAACCTTTTTACGAAGCCCCTTCAAACCTAATTTTTTCCAAACCAAATTTGGGTTTATTACACCCCCCCCCAAAATTTCCGGAGTCAATGTTTATTGGAAAGTAAACCCCTTACCACCACTAAAGAAAACCCCCTTTTTACTATAGGGGTTTTTATGCTTCCCCCAAAAAAATGGAGTTTTTAAAAATATAAAATGCCCGTTTTTGCCATTTTGTCTTTTTTTTTGTTGAACTTTTGACCAAATTTAAAACCATTTTAAAAACAAACACACACCACACACAAAAAAACCAACAAAAAAAACAAAACCAACACCCCCACCTCCCCCTAATGCAAACCTTAAACACCAAAAAAAACAAAACAAAAAAAAAAAAAAAAAAAAAAAAAAAAAAAAAAAAAAAAAAAAAAAAAAAAAAAAAAAAAAAAAAAAAAATATGATAATTTTATTAAAATTTAATTTTTTTTTTTTTTTGTGTTTTTTTTTTTTTTTATTTTTTTTTATTTGTGTGTTTTTTCAATTTGTTAGAGGAAATTTTTATAAAGTTTCTTTTTGTGTGGGGGTGTGTGTGGTGGGGGTTGTGTGTGTTGGGTGTGGTGTTGTGTGTTTGGTGTGTGTGTGTGTTGTGCGGTGCGTGCTGATTTTAAAAGTTTTTTTTAAAAAGAACAGGGAGCATTTTTTTTTCTTTTTGTTTTGGGTTTCTGCGGGGGGCTGCACGTGTTGGGGGTTGGGTGTTGGAGTGGTTTTATGCTTTGGGGTGTGTGGGGTTTGGCTGGTTGTTTTTTCTGCGTGAGTAAATGTTTTTCATTAGTGAAATTCTCACAAAAGAACCCCGAGCATTTCCAAATAGCATACTATTCGTTTTATTCACGAATATATCCTGCAATCTCATATTGCTTGAATACTAAATGACACATGTGATATAGGTTAACCTAGTCTGGCATGCAACTTCCTGAACCACGAGCCGGAATCTACCCTCCTATCGTATTCTCCAAAAAAGGTATCTATTTTAATGATACCGCGCGCGCATACACACACACACACACACACACACACACACACACACACACACACACACACACACACCACACACAACACACACACACTTACATACAAACACACACGGTCACAACGGGAACAGAACAAACGAACAACAGAAATCAAGCCAAACATCACCTTGACACCAAAGCCCATTACTTCAACCGCTCTTAATTACATAATCACAATAAATACGCTCTTTTTCGCAACCTCAGCAATAGCAGAATTGCATAACGCGCTATACAATCGCCTCTGAATGTATTTCCTCCTGAAGGCGGGATGTGTAAATGATCATATGTGGGGCCGGAGGGTCGCCGTCCGCCGGATGTGAGGCCAGAGCATCCGAACCAGAGGGGTAGGGGGTGGGGGAGAATGCAGGGGTAGGGACGCGGGAGAGAGGGGGAAGTAGGAAGGAGAAGGGAGGAGAGAGAGAGGGGGAGGGTTAAAGAGGGTGAAGGGAGGGGGAGGAAGGGAGGGAAAGGGTGGGGGGAGCGGGGGAGGAGGGAGGAAACGGAAGGAAGGAGGGGGAGTGAGGGGTGGGTAGGATGGGAGGGGGAGGAAATAGGGGGAGAGGCGAGAGAGGGGCAAGGAAGGAGGGACGAGGGGAAGACGGGGGGAAAGGGTGAGAGTGGAGAGGGAGTAGAGAGATGGGGAATAGGAGAGAGAGAGAGAGGAGAGAGAGAGAGGAGAGGAGAGAGGAGAGAGAGAGAGAGAGAGAGAGAGAGAGAGAGAAAGGAAGAAGAAAAAGGAAGAAAAATACAGAAACAGACAAAAAGACAATAGATAGAATAAAGCGATAGACAGAGAGAGAAAGGCAAGAGAGAAGAGGAGGACACAATAAGAGCATCACACATGAGGAAGTGAGAGCAATTTCTGAAGGGGGGAAGGGGGGACGCGAGAAATCCCTCACAAAAGGGAATTTTCATTTTAGGTGAAATTCGAAACGACAATAAACACACGCCACTACAGCATAACGGTGATAGTGCATGTCGTGCGAAATGATGGCGTGTTGCAGCGGAAATATCGCGATTGTAAAGATGCGATAGGTAGTGCCCCACTGGAGACCGATACCTCATTACAGAATTAAACATTATCAGAATGATTGACATCCCACAAAACCCTGCTACTGGAGTGATAGTGGAATCCCACAGAGCCATACCATAGCTACTATAGTGACATCCTACAGACCCCCCAACAGGATGATAAGCCCCCCCCCCCCCCCACGCATGATAGTGAGCGGCGGCCCGGGTGGGCGGAGTCACGGGCCGAGCGGCGTGTCCAGCGGCACAACGAGCTTCCTGTCAGAGGAGTTCCGCTCGAGCCGAAAACCCGCCAATTACTGTTATCATTAAGCCGCTCTTTGGCTCGTTATCGTTGTAATTACTCTATTACGTTTGATTGTTGAGTTTTTAGGTTGATTAGGTTCAATTAGCCTCGTTTAGGAAAGGGAAAGTGGGTGCGTGTTTTGATTGTGGTATTGTCACTGGGCGTGTGTCAATGGATTAAAATTTCACCTGCATATGAACGCATCCAAGCACATCCGGAAAGCGCATTTCACTGTAATTTTTAATCATTGATAAATTATTTAGGACAAGGGAAATGTTTTAGTTTTCGTGCAGCAAAAAGGGATAATTTTTGCACTTGTTACCAGGTTGTTCAACGAGCGAGTTAGTACGGAATTGATAATAATACAACGACCAGTAAACCGTGCATGATAAATGGCGAGGAAAGTGTTATGCATGTGTGGATTCTTCTCCTTTCTTTCTCTGTCTCTTTGTTTCTGTCTAACCTTTTTTGTCTCTCTTTCTCTGTCTTTTAGTCTCTCCCTCTGTCTTTTATTCTCTCTCTCTCTCTCTCTCTCTCTCTCTCTCTCTCTCTCTCTCTCTCTCTCTCTCTATCTATCTATCTATCTATCTATCTATCTATCTATCTATCCATCTATCTATCTACCTCTCTTTATCTATCTCTCATTGGAGTATTTCTTTCTCCTATATTTTTTCTCTTATTCTCCCTTTACTATCTTATTCTTTTAAGTCATCTTCTGTTCCATATTTTTTTTTCTATCGCATTCTTTCTTTTCTTTTTCTTCATCCCCTCTTTCATGTCCCTCTCGTTTTCTCTCTTCTACCTTTTTTTTCTTCTCCTTCCCTTACCAATTTTATTTCGCTTTCCTCCTCCCTTCATTTCTACTTTCTCATTCCCTTCTCTTGTTAATCCTTAAACGTATCACTGTATTTCCTTTATTTATTTACTTATATTATCATCATCTGTTGCTGTTTTTATGTTGTCTTAGAGGAAGGAATGTTGTTTTTATTCGTTATCGGTTACATCTAGAAAATGTTTTTTCTGTCTTAGGATTAGAAATAAAAATTGTAGGACTTCCAGCGTGTTGCTAGGAGTAGTATGTGGTGAATGGAGATTGCGAATAAATCAGTCAGGAAGGTAAATCGATATATCGGGCCCAGGAACATGAATGAGTAACATCAGAGTGCAAGGATTATGAAAGTGGAAATGAAGTTAGAAGATATAGAAGGTAATAAATCGAAAATTAAATTATGAACGCATAAGTAAAAGAATTATGGATGTACATACATGCAGATAAATGTAAATAGATGGATATATACCAGTAATAAATGTGAGTATACATGGAATGTGCGTTGCTGACACGCCGCGGCGCCAGGCGGCAGTTCGTCCATGTGGCGGTGACCGCGCGGGCTTCCGCGTAGAGTGTGAGGTCCGTCCGCCGCCACTCAGTCGCCCGGCGCCCTGGTGTCATCCCGCTCGTCTCTGCGTCAGTGCTTGTGCGTCGCGGGTGGTCTTTCCTGTAGTGCTTTGAGAGACAGACTGTCAGTATGTACTGTGGGTAGCGACGGTCCTCGAATCTTCGGTGGGAAGTGCGTCGCGTGGTCGTCTCCGATCTGTGGCCAGTGTTAGAAGGTTTCGTGTTATTCTCAACCATGGTGAGCTGTGGAAGGCGCCGCCTTATGCTGGCAGTTGCGTTGCTGTGCGTGTTGGTAGTGCTCAAGCTGTGGTTTGTGGCCGACCCGAACCCGAATGCGAGTCCCGTGTTCGTGGTCACTCCTCGCCGCGGCCAGGGAGGGCGCACGCACGCGGCCTCGAAGGAACTGCAGACGCAGACGGGGATGGAGGTGCCACCTGAACGTCTCTGGCACCTGGATCTCAAAGGAGGCGCTCCGCTCGTGCCTTTCATCGAGGGCATGATGAGCCTGGCGGCGCGGGCAGGCGCCACGGGCGTTCTCTTGGAGTGGGAGACATGTTCCCCTTACGAGTCCTCTTGCCGAGCTGTCTGCGCACAACGCCTACAGCCTGAAGGACGTCGCGCGCATCATGCAGGCCGCGAAGGGCGCCGGTCTAAGTGTGATCCACCTGGTGCAGAGTCTCGGCCATATGGAGTACGCCCTCAAGCAGCAGAGGTGGGCGGACCTGCGCGAGGGAGAAAGCCCGGGGGAGGCGTGCCCCACCAACCCTGGAACGGCGCGTCTGGTGCTGGAGGCCGTCGACCAGATCATGACGGCGGCGCCAAGCCACTTCCTTCACATCGGCGCTGACGAAGTGTTCACGCTGGCCCAGTGCCAGCGGTGCCGCTCGAAGGGCGTGGCGCCGCTCCAGCTGTACGTGGACCACGTGGCCCAAGTGGCTCGCACGGCCAAGGCCCGGTGGGGACGTCAAAGTGTTGATCTGGGAACGACATGCCTCCGCCACGCGTCGTCCTCCATGGCGGGCGTGGCGTGGGTGGGCCACGCAGTGCCCATTGCGGCCACGGGGTCCGGGGGTCCCCCAAAGG
>NW_023660418.1:54531-62031 GCF_015228065.2 Penaeus monodon | reverse complement strand
ATTTTCCCCTATATTAAAATATATTTTATATATAATATATATATATATATTTATATTAATTTTTTTATCGAATATATATATTATTATATATTATTTTTAAATTTTTTTTCTTGGTGTTTTTTTTTTTATTATTTTATATTATATTTATTTAATCTATTTTAATTTTTTTTTTTTTTTATTTATTTTTTTTTTATTTTTTATTTTTTTTATTTTGTTTATATTTCCCCCCTTTTTTTTTATTTTTATTTTTTTTGTTTTTTTTTTTTTTTTTATTTTTTTTTTTATTTTTTTTTCTTAAAAACTTGTCCCCCCCCCCCCCCCCCCCCCCCCACCCCAAACACCCCCCCCCCTTTTTTTATTTTTTATTTTTTATTTTTTTTTTTATTTTTTTATTGTATTTTTCTTTTTTTTTTTTTTAAAATTTTTTATCCTTTTTTATTTATTTTTTTTTTTTGTTTTCTTTTCATTTTTTTAAATTTTTTTTTTTTTTTCTTTTTCCTCCCTCTTTCTCTTCCCCTCTCTCTCTCTCTTCTCTCTTCTCTCTCTCCTCCGTCTCTCTCTCTCTCTCTTTTCTCTTTTCTCCTCTCCTCTCCCCCCTCTCTCTCTCCCCCTCTTCTCGCCGCTTTCTCTCTTCCTCCTCTTTCTCTCTCCTCTCTTTCCCCTGTCTCTCTCTCTCTCTGGTCTCTCTCTCTCTCTCCTCTCCCCTACTCTCTCTCCGCTGCGCCGTGCGTTCGTTTTCTTTTTTCCGCTCCTCCCCGGCTTTTTTCTTGTTTCTTGTTCCCCAAGGAAAGGTTGGTATTCCTTCTTTAGGAGTCGAGTTACAGGACTCTAATGTCGCTATATCCATCTTATGTGCTTTCCTGAAAAAGCCTGTTGCACCAGGAAGCGTCGTAACACCTTTCCATCTTAGGAGCATTCATCTAGCAATTCATATCACCTTAGATGATTGGGGCTACCCCTTCACCAGAAACTTCAAACCCTACGGAAATGGATCTTGTTCTTGGGCAAGTTACACTTCGAAAAGGTTTAGCTTGAGACCAGCTTTAGAGAGAGACCAAGAAGTCCTCACCAAGATTGTTTGAGTGGAAGATCAAATGAGGAACTATAGATTACAATGTCATCAGGTAGGCAAGAGTATAGCCTTGCCTAGAACAGGTGATGATAACATTCATTGTAAGTTGAAAAGTTGAACGGTGCTGGTTGCAGCCCAAGAAGGCAGGCGTTTAACTGGAAAGACGATGACTATATATACATATATAATATATATATATATCTAAAATTATATATATCTCTATATATATATATACATATATATAAACTCCCTCTCTCTTTCCTCTCTCCATCTCTCTCTCTCTATCTCTCTTTCTCTCTCTCTCACTCTCCTCGTCTCTCTCTCTTTTCTCTTTCTCTCCTCCTCTCTCGCCCCTCTTTCTCGCCTGGTCTTCTCTCTGTCTCTCCTCTTCTCTCTCTCTCTCTTTCCTCTGTCCTCTCTCTCTCTCTGGTCTGCCTCTCTCTCTCGTCCTCCCCCCTCTCTCTATAATAGGCGCAGTGATTAGTTTTTCTTGTTTTAAGCTCTCAAAGGCTTTTTTTCTTTTTCTTGTCCCAAGGAAAGGGTGTATCCTTCTTTAGGAGTCGAGTTAAAGAGCTGCTAAGGTAGCTATCCATCTATGTGCTTCTGAAAAAGCCTGTTGCACCAAGGAAGTCGTCGTAACACCTTCACATTCTTATGAGCATTCATCTCAGCAATACTATCACCTTAGATGGATTGGGGCTACCCCTTCACCAGAACGTCAAACCCTAGGAAATGGATCTTTTCTTGGCAAAGTTACACTTCGAAAGGTTAGCTTGAGACCAGCTTTTAGAGAGAGACCCAAGAGTCCTCACCAAGATTTTGAGTGGAGATCAATGGGAACTATAGATTACAATGTCATCAGGTAGGCAAGAGTATGCCTTCCTAGAAAAGGTGATGATAATATTCATGTACGATTGAAAAGTTGACGGTGCTGTTTGCAAGCCCAAGGGCAGCGTTTAAACTGGAAAAAACGATGACTGTCACCTGAAAGCTTTTTTAGGCCGGTCTTCTGGCCTTACTTCCACACTCCAATAAGCTGCTCTAGCATCTAAACAGTTATACCATGTCTATTAAGGTCACTATCAGCTCATCTATGGCGAGGAGTGGATACGTGTCAGGTTGTGGGAACAGAATCAAGTTTCTGTAATCCACACAGAACCTAAATTACAATGAACCATCTTTCTTTTTAACCACACAACTGGAGAGAGCCACTGTGATGTGCTAGGCTCAATTACGCCACCTCTAGCATCTCGTCACACCTGCCCTGATGACTGCGAGTGGCATGTGGAAGGCGCCACTGCCTGCGTCAGATTGGCTTAGTTTCAGAAAGGTTATTATTGTGTGTGAACACAGGCACTGTACCGATGCTTGTTTTAATCCCCACTAAAAGTATGGATATTGATAACAACACGTCTTTCCAACTTAGAACGAGACTCGATGGAAGTTGAGTTAGTAAAGGATCTAAATCGAAGTCCTTGGTGATTGACAAACTCCACTCTTATTACCTACACTATTTGTCTGGCTATCATGTGTAGTTACTTGCACAGGCCGGGTGATGGAGAGAAGGTCAACCTCAGGGAAGATGGTGAAATGGTCATCCTCATACCCCAAAATCATAGAGGCCCATAAGCACAATCGAAGTATCCTCTGCAAAAGGATGGTTGCTCAAAATCATCTGGCTCGACCGAGATTCCTCAACCTGTGATATGCCTGGCAACCCTGGGATCCTCGACCAGATAGAGGAGAGCCAACTTCACCACCACCTCACTACCTGGTGCCACTTCATCTTTCTGACACAACATAAACATCACCTCGCTTCTTTAACCATTTTTAAGAGTGAGGGGTTTTTTTCGTGCCAAGATTAACGACCCAAACTCGCATTCTCTTTGTGGGTGATTTTTGCAACACTGTTTGAACCAAAATATAGGGGTACCACCTTGAGATTCCAAAACACTGCATCTCCTGTAACATCCCAAAAACGAACCTTACTCTGACAAACTTGGCAGCTTTACCCAGAAATGGATGTGGGTTCTTTGATGAACATGAAACAGACGTGAATCAACGCGATAAAGTGTCTGCCAGAATCCCTTTTTAATGTGTCAAGTCTTGTTTGCAATGGTTTGTGTTCATAGAGCCTGCTGTGGCTGTACACTTAGCGGCAGAAGCATCTAGCTTTGTGGTGAACACGTCTGGCTCTGAAACCAGACTTACGTGCAATGACTGTGTCCTCTGTGAAGTGTACTGGCCAATGACCACTTAATTATGATTGAGATAAGCTGAAGAGACTGTATGGTGAGAAAGTGTGAAATTGGCGACGTCCTAACAAGTCCATACCAACAAAATTCACCTGGAACTTAATTTTCCTCGGCACAAAGAAGCTTTATGACTAATCATAACTCTGGGAGAAATGTCAATCTGAGTTTTACCTCGCATGAGGCGTCTTCTGGGACCACTGACACTCCTAGTATAGTCTTATTACTAGTTGTTTCTTCTTGTATCCACACATCCTATTGTAAAGCTAAGGCTTTACACAATTAGACTTCTGAGCCAGTGTCAAAATGCTAATACAGGGGCCCACTGAGCATTAATTGCCCAAATTGGTCCTCCCTGACTGGTTACTGAGCGAGTCTACTGGGGATCTCAGCACTGATTGCCCCTCGCAGTATCCACGTCGACGGGGGTTGTCGGTGTCGGCGTTCAGGACAAGGGACAGTTTGGCTGCTCTGTGGCCCTTGCTGCCTAACGTTGAAAACATGCAGTAGCATTATTAGCTGCCGACATTCCGTGTGTGTTGTGAGTACTCAATTTATGAAACTCACCCCATTTAGGGTGTGTGTGTGACATTGCATACCGCCTAGACTGCTGCTGTCCTAGCTGGTGTGGGCTCAAGTTGAGAAGAGTTAGTGTCGTAACGACAGATGCCCATTCCGTATTATATAGTCGCTGACAACCTCTGGGGCTATTACTGATGGAGGCTCATCCTCTGTGATAGTTAAGAAGTCTCTCAGCCGTTTTGGGACGGCTTTGGCCGGAAGGAAGGTGTTCGGCCACACCCTTTTCAGATGGGAGGGAAGACAAGAGCCTGCCCTGCCTGCCTCAGTTTCCTCTTGACCGAGATAACTACCGATGCGGACTGAACATTGCCCAGAGGGTAAGAGTTTACAAACCTTCGTCGGCGACTGCACATTATGTTTTAAGGCTGTTTATTATTTAGTATGAATGAAAAACATTCTTTCAAAACTCTCCTGAAAGCCAATTAATAAGATTAGTTATCTTAAACGTAACTGAAAGGTACAACGCATAGCACCCGAAATGATAATAAATGCTTCATGTGTGAAAAACTAAGAACTGGACACCATGGAGAATGGGCAGTTACTGGCAAATTAGCGGATTAGACTGTTAAGCAAACAGCGACAAATCCTAGCCGATGAAAACAGAAAATGACGTATATTGTCATTCTGGTAGCCATTCTGTCATTTTGGTTGTCATATTGTCATTATGGTTGCCATATTGTCATGTCATTCTAATTGCCATGTAATTATGGTTGTCATATAATTATGGTTGTCATATCATTCTGGGTGCCATTTCGTTATTCCGGTTGTCATGTCATCTTTGTTGCCAAATTATTGTCATAATTATGGTTGCCATATTGCCATTCTGGTTACCATATTGTCATTCATGTCATTGTAATTCTGATCGTCATATTTTCATTTTGGTTGCCATGTTGCCATTCAGGTTGCCACATTGTCATTCTGGTTGTTATATTGTTACTCTGGTTGCCATATTGTCATTATGGTATTCATTCTGTCATTCTGGTTGCCATCGATGAAAACCATCTATTAAGAGTCATTTTTTTATTACTGATTTTGTTTGTATATTGTGATCTTAGAGTTTATTATTTAACATGATGACTAATCAGTTAAAATGAATAAATTTAGAAATTGATAATTATATTGTTTATTATTAAACTGAATCGTTTGATTTCAGTCAACTGAAATTACGTAATTGGACGATTGATGATACACAATTGCTTCCGTTAACAATGAATTTGCTTGTTAATTTATCATTACGGTTATATGTCTAATCCTCCATTCAGCAGATAATTATGAACCGCCCGGGGCACTAATTACCCTCATTAATCCCCACTAATAAGGAGAGGATAATGATAAGCGAATAAGTGTATATTTATTATCATTTATTGTTTATTTACCATATTTATTTTATAATAATTTTTGATTATTATGTTTTTTATTCATTCGTAATTTAAATATATTATTATTATTGTATCTGTTATTTATTCACTTATCATTTTCATGATTGTATTCATTATTTATTTTTATTTTTATCATTTATTCAATATATTTTGTTACTGAATTTCTCCTTTATTTTATCTATTTCTTTTTTTTACTACCGTAGATATTATTTCATTGTTCATTATATATTTCTAGTTATTTTTGCAATCAATTCTCAGATTATTGATTTTCGCTTCCCATCCAGCTTATGTTTTAATCTTATTTTTATGCTTCTCAAAATTCTTCACTTTCTTATTTTTTTCCTTTTTTCTTAATTCTTACTTTTATCGTCTTTATGTACTGTTTTTTCTTACAATATATATATATATATATATATATATATATATATATATATATATATATATTATTCCACTTTCCTTGTTCTTCTTCTTATTCAACTTATTCTTTTCTTATTATTATTATTAATCTTATTCTCTTCTTATTGTTCCATTTTATTTGGATCGCTTCGTCCCCTTTTCGTCTTCTTTTTCTTTGTCTCATTCTTCCCTTATTGCTTCGTCTTCTTTGGATCGCTTCTTCCCCTTTTCGTCTTCTTGTTTTTCTTTGTCTCATTCTTCCCTTATTGCTTCGTCTTATTTGGATCGCTTCTTCCCTTCTTCTGTTCCTTCCGAGTCTCCGGCTGCGCCCTCGAGCAGCGTCGTCGTTCCAGCCAATGGGAGAAGACTCCCGCTGGATGATCCAATGGCGGGCCTCCTTCCTCGTCGAGCCCCACTTCCCCCTCCTCCTTCGGAATGCCATTGGTCGAGCCTCTATGTGAGGGCGGAGCTTAGTGCCAGTTGGAGGTGTGGCTGAGGGAAGAGAGTCGCCGAGGGGGCAGAGCCTCGTGCTGTTGGGGGTGTAGCCAGCATGAGAGGTGGGCGGGGTCAGAGGCACACACACACACACACATGTTTATGAAAAAAATATATACATATATGTACATATACATATATATTAGGTGTGTGTTGTATATATATATATATATATATATATATATATATATATATATATATATATATATATAAATAAACATTCATACATACACTCACATATTTATATAGATAGATAGATTCGTAGATAAATAGATAGGTAGATATGTATTCATACATATGTATGTGTGTGTATATGTACAGTGTAATATATATATATATATATATATATATATATATATATATATATATATATATATATATATATATATATCAATTTATTTATTATTTATATGTGCATGTGTTTCTGTGTGTATAAGTATGTATATTTGTATAATTTATATGTCCAGTTAGATAATTGGCTATCTACCTACCTTCCTACCTACACTTCTATCTACTAACCTACGTATCTACCTACCTAGTTATCTAGTCAGCCTTCTTACCGGCCCATCTATCTAGGTTAGGTTAGTTTTCTATAAGTTGGGTAGGTTGGCCTTGGTTAGGTTAGATGACGTTTAGTTGGGATAGATTATGTTATTTTATGTTAGCATATGCTTAATTTGTTTAGCATACGTTAGGATAGTTAAGGATATATTAAGTTTAGTTCGGTTAGATTTGGTTAGGCTAGGTAGGTTTAGTTATCTTCGGTTGTAGTAGATTAGAATAGGATTAGTTTTTTTTTTGTCCTGTTATGTTATGTTAGATTAGGTTTTAATACGTTAGGTTTATTTATGTTATGTTCTGTTATATTCAGTTTACGGATAGTTAGGTTAGGTTTCGTTAAGTTAAAATATTTAGATTAGAGAAGGTTTAGTTACGTTATGTTGTGTTATGTTAGATTAGGTTTCGTTAGGTTCGGTTAGATTGATCTAATTAGGTTAGTATGGATTAGGTTAGGTTTAGTTATATTAGGGTATAGTAGGGTTTGGTTTGGTTAGATTAGATTAAGTTAAGATGGGTTAGCTTTAGTTTCCTTAGATAAGCTTAAGTTAAATTCGATTTGGTTTAGTTAGGTTACATTTACTTCAGATAGCTTAGGTTAGTTTTGGGCTAGTTTTGGTCAGATTTAGTTCGTTTCGGTGAGATTAGGTTTAGTTAGGCAAGGTTATGTGAGATTACTCATCAGGTTAGGTTTAGTTATAGCTTAAATATGTTAGGTTTGGTTAGGTTAGGTTAGATTAGTTTAGGTTTAGTTATGTTTTTAGAT
>NW_023660418.1:32799-49431 GCF_015228065.2 Penaeus monodon | reverse complement strand
CTACAACAATTGGTAACAAACAGGATCTAACGAGAAAAGATTACTCTCTACACGTAAAAGATCTACACGGGAAAAAGGGGCAAAAATAATAATAATAATATAATAATTAATAATGATAATAAATGGTAATAGTAATAATATATTATCATCAATGTTATCCTAATTCTCTTTATTCTCACTTTTATCATCATTATTGTCATGATTAATAGAATTCTGGTATTTATTATCATTTTACCCTAATAAATTGCCAGAATCATCAAATTGCATGGAAAAAGTCATTTTGGAGTCTACTCTCAAAAGGCTATATTTCGCTAGATTTTGCCGCTTTTTCGATTTTTTCTTTTACCTTTTTTATTATATATGGACACAATTCCTTTCATTATCATCATTATTATCATGATTATCATCATTATTATCGTTACCATCATCATTATCATCATTATCATCATTATCCTCAATATCATCATCATTTTCATCATTATTGCAATTATTATCATCATTATTACAATTATTATCAATTATAATTGCAAATTTTTGCAGCTATAATATATATTTTTAAAAGCTATACTAATAACAACTACAAAATTAAAATAATAACAATAATAACGTTTTTATAATAATTTTTTAATATCACTGTAATTATTACTGTTATAATATATTTTTTGGCAATAACACTAATATTTAAAGTAATAATAATAATATTAATAATAAAAATAATATTAAAATAATAATAATAAATTAAAATAATAAAAATAATATAAAATAATAATAAAAATGATAATAATGATAATAATAATGGTAATAGTAATAATATTAATAATATTCAAATAGTATCCAAATTCTTTTATTCTCACTTTTATCATCATTATTGTCATGATTTAATAGAATTCGGTAATTATTATCATTATTACCCTAATAATTGCCAGAATCATCAAATGAAAGGAAAAAAGTCATTTTGGAGTCTACTCTCAAAAGTCTATATTTTCGCTAGATTTTGCCGCTTTTTCGACTTTTGGGATTTTTTTTTTTTTTACCTCTTTTTATTAAAATATGGACACAATTCCTGTTATTATCACATTATTATCATGATTATCATCATTATTATCGTTATCATCATCATTATCATCATTAAACACCATTATCATCATTATGCAATTATTATCATCATTATTGCAATTTATTATTGTAATTATATCAGTTAAATATATATTTTTACAACTATCTAATAACAACTACAATAATAATAGTAATAAAAATGATAATAACAATAATACGTTTTTTATAAAAATTATTTTTATCTTTATTTTAATTAATATATTTTTACTGTAATTATTACTGTTATAATATTTTTTTTTACAATTACCTACCAGTAAAAATAATAATAATTATAATAATATAAATAATAATATTAATAACAATATTTAACAATTATTATTATTATTTCTTATTATTAATATTATTGTTATTATAGTTTAATATATTTTTTTGGCAATAAAAACTAATAATTAAAATAATAATATAAAAATATTAAGATAATATTAATAATAATAATAATAATAATAATGATAATAATATAATAATAATAATAAAAATAATAATAATAATGAAATAGTGATAATAATAATGGTAATGTATAATATTAAAAATCACAAATGTTATCCCAAATTTTTTCATTCCATTTTACATCATTTTTGTCATGATTAATAAATTTTTGTAAGTATTACATTTTTCCCCCTAAAAATTGCCTGATTTCAAAGAATGAAAAATTCCTTTTTGGAGTAACTCAAAAGGCTAAATTTCGCTAGTTTTTCCCCGTTTTTTCACTTTTGGATTTTTTTTTTTTTCCCTTTTTTTTATTATTTTAGGGACAAAATTCCCTTTTTACTATCAAAAATTATTTCATAAATTAATCTCATTTTATCGTTATAAACATCTTTTACCCTCATTATCATCATAAATTTATCATCATTATGCAATTATTTCACCCATTATTGAAATTTTTCATTATTATTGAAATTTATTTTTTTAAAATTTTTTTGACACTAAAATTTCAAAAGGGAAAAAATTTTTGTATTCCTAAAAAAAATATTTGGGTTACCACGTTCCCCGGGGCCAGGGATTTCACTGTTAAGGGGCTAAAGTTTATGAAACCCAATAGATATACTCATAAAACATCACACCGAAACCAAACACACCCACACCCCCCCAAAACAATATGTATATATATACCTAAAAAAAGTATTTTTCCCTTCTATTTTTTATTTCTAAAAAATGTATACATGAAATATCTAGAAACTGTTTTGCCCTTTATAGATAAAATATTTCTATTTTTTTTCCCTATCTTCTTTCTATTTCCAAATTATCGTCTATTTTTAGGCTGTGTCAAATTATGTATTTTAAAAAACAAATGTATTTTGTGTCTTTTGTTTTTTTTTGTGTTTTGCTTGTGTGTCTTTTTTCCATGTGTGTGGGGCCCTAATACATGAATATCCATCCCTACTCCCAATTTTAATATATATATATAAAATTTATAATTTTAATTATTTTATATATATAATATAATAAAGAGTATTACATACTTAAAATTTTGGATACCAATATATATATATATTTATAAATATAATATACATATATATAAAATATATATTTTTAAATATTCTTATATTATATATATAAAATATTAAAATGTATCTTTTCTATATACATAAAACAATAATTATAAAATATATATAATAGTTTATTATATATATATATTGAAACCCATCTATATCCATTAATAATATATATAAAATATATATTATAAAAATATATATATTATATAAAATATATATTATTTATGTTTACCCCCAAAATTACACACCCCCCCAAAAACACACACATCCACACCCCACACACATACACACACACACACACACACCCCACACACACACACAACCCCACACACACACACACATTTATATTTTTAAAAATTTATATATATATATATATTATATATAAAAGGTTGTGTTTGTGTGTGTTTTGGTGTGGGGTGTGTGTGGTGTGGGGTGTCTCTCTCTCTCTTCTCTCTCTTCTCTCCTCTCTCCTCTCTCTCTCTCCTCTCTCTATATTATTATATAATATATATATTATAAATATATATAAAATATTTTAATAACATATTTTAATATACCCTGTGTTTGTGGGGGTGTGTGTTGTGGTGTGTGTGTGTGGGGTATGTGGTGTTTGGGGGGAAAGGGTGTGTTTTTGTTTTTTAATTTGTGTGTCTGTGCGTCACCTTTTATATATATATAATATATAAAAAAATTTTATATATATATATATAAAATATAATATATAAAAATGGTGTGTGTTGGTGTGTGTGTGTGTGTGTGTGTGTGTGTGTTTCTGGGGTGTGGGGTATACACACACACACCCACACACATTTTTCCCTATATATATATATTTAAATATTTTTATATTTATAAAAATATTTTATTTTATATAAATAAATAATTATTTATATATATATTATATATATATATATGTATAGTAAGATAAGATTATATATAAAATATATAAAACATATTACATTATATACTTTTAAATAAAATTATTTTACATTTTATAAATTAAGGTAGGCTAGAGGGCAAAAGGTTTGGTTTTAATTTAAATCGTTTTTTTTAGGTCATTTTTACTTTTGGGTTGGATTTTTTTTGTAAGTTTTGGGAGGGTTATGTTGTGAGAATGAAAAAGTTAAGTTACTTTTGGGAAGGGTCAGGTTAGGTTAAATCCTTTTTTTTTTTGGTTTTTAGGTTATTAAATTTTTAAAATTTTTTTAGGTTTTAGGCTTAGGGTTAGATTTTGGGGAATTTAAAAAAAATTTGGGGGTTTTTTATTTTAGGATTTGGATTTTGGTTAAAAAGGGCCCCGGGTTTTGGGGGGCTTAAAAAAAATTTTTTTTTAAAAGGGTTGGTATAAAAAAGGGGTTTTGGGGGGTTTTTAAAGGGGTTTTTTTTAAAAAAAAAAAAATTTGGGAAAAAGGGGGGGGGGCCCCCCCCCCCCCCCCCCCCCCCCCCCCCCCCCCCCCCCCCCCCCCCCCCCCCCCCCCCCCCCCCCCCCCCCCCCCTCCACGGAGGAGGTTACACCTAGGTCGTCAAAAAACCCCTCTTTTACCCATAGTGGTTTGGGGATCCCTTTTTCGCAGTGAGGATGCTGCGCCCAATAGAAAAGGGGAAAAACTCCCTGGACCCGACTCACCGCTTGGTTTTATTTTATTTTTTTTAAACCCTTTTTGTGTTTTGGGGGTTTTGTGTTTTTTTAATAAATATTTTTATACCCCTCTTTTGACAAACCTTAGTCAAAAAAAAATGCCCCGGGGAAAAAATGCAAAAAAAAAGGAACTTGAAGACCCTTTTTTTTCTTTTTTAAATTTTAAACCGGAATTTTCACATCTTATATTTTATAAAATTTTTTACAGTGACTTTTTTAAAGCTTGTTTCACTGTATAAAATGTATGCTATATAAAACATACGCAAACAAATATTTCCATGTTTTGTGCGTGGCTATGTTAATAGGTTAGGTTAGATTGGTTTTAGTTGGGGAAGGGTTGGGTTTTTGGTTTATTTAGGTTAGTCCATTTTAGGGTAATTTAGTTTGGGTTTGGGTTAAAGTATTTTCGTTAGTTTAGATTAGGATCAATTCGTTATGTTTTTAGGTTTGTTAATTAAGTTATTTATTTGGGTTTTATGTTTTGATTTCATTAGGTTTAGTTGGGTTTTGGTTAAAATAAGGATGGTTTTACATTTACTTATTTTTGGGGTTAAATAATTTTTCCCCTTAAAACCAAAACAAACCTACCCTAACCCCTACCCTAACTAAACCGACCTAACGAAACTGACCGAACTAACCTAAACAAACAAAACTAAACTAACTTTTAAAAGAAAACTAACCCAAACCTAACCCTAGCTAGCTAAAAGTGAGCTAAACCCAAAATTAAACCCAAACCCAATTTTTCAAATTAAACTAAACTAAAACCCTAACCCCATCTAAAACCCACTCTAACTAACCAAAATTTTTAAAAAACCTTACCAAAACTAACTAAACCCCAACCTCCTTAAAACTAACCTAACCCCAAACCTAACTAAAACCAAAAACTAAACCCAAACTAAAAACCCAAAAAAACCTAAAATAATCTAAACCCAACCTAAACCCCAAACCCCCCCTTTTTTAAGCTATAAATAAACCTAAAACCCGATGGATAATCCCACATAAACCTTTCCTAACTAAACCCAATTTTCACCGAAAAAAGAACCCAAATTTTGACCAAAAATAGCCCAAAAATAACCTAAGCTATCGGAAATAAATGTAACCTAACCCAAACCAAAACGAATTTAAATTAAAACTTATCTAAGGAAACTAAAACTAACCCATCTTTAAAAAATTAATCTAACCAAAACCAAAACCCACTAAAACCCCAATATAACTAAACCTAACCTAATCCTACTAAACCCAATTAATCAACCCCAACAACCTAACGAAACCCAATCTAACATAAAACCCAAAAAACTTTAAATAAAACCCTTTTCTAATTAAATATTTTAAATACCCAAACCAACCTAAAATAAACCGTAAACTGAATATAACAGAACATAAAATAAAAAAAAACCTAACGTATTAAACCTAACTAACAAACAAAAACAGGACAAAAAAAAAAATAAACCTATTCTAATCTTAAATACAACCCCAAGTAACTAAACCCCCTAGCCTAACCAAAAACTAACCGAACTTAAAATTTAAAATAAACCTTAAAATCCTAAGGGATTCTAAACAAAAGAAACATATGCTAACATAAAATAACATAATCTATCCCAACTAAACTTTATCTAAAACCCAACCAAGGCAACCTACCCAACTTATAGAAAAATAACCCCAACCTAGATAGATGGGCCGGGAAGAAGGCTGACTAGATACCCAGGTAGGTGTACTTTGGTTTTTAAAAGAAGTGTAGGTAGGAAAGGGAGGTAATACCAATTATCTAAATGGACATATAAATTATACAAATATACTACTTATACCCACGAAACACATTCCCCATATAAAAATAAAATTAAAAAATGGATATATATAATATATTTTATTATAATATAATTATATTATATATATAAAATATATTAATACACTGTACATATACACACCCATACCTATGTAGGGTAAAATATCTAAAACCCATCTATTTTATCTACGGAAACTATCTATCCCAATAAATATGTGAGTGTATGTTTTGAATGTATTTATTTTATATATAATAAACTATATATTTTAAAATATATTTTTATTTTAAAATATATATATATACCAAAACACCACCTAATATAAAATGTATATTTAAAATATTTAAAATTTTTTTTATAAACATGTGTGTGGGGTGTGTGTGCCTCTGACCCCCCCACCTCTCATGGGTGGCTACAACCCCCCCCCACGAGGGTCTGCCCCCTCGGCGACTCTCTTTCCCCCAGCCCACCTCCCAAATGCAAATAAGCCCCCGCCCTCACATAGAGGCCGGGCCAATGGCATTCCCCAAGGGAGGGGGGAAATGGGGGGCCCGACGAGGGAAAGGGGGCCCCCCCATTGGACATCCAGCGGGAGTCTTTTTCCCATTGGGTGGAACGACGACGCTGCCCCGAGGGCCAGTCCGGGGACTCGGGAAGGGAAAAAAAAGGGGGGAAGCGATCCAAAAAAGAAAAAAAGGGAATGGGAAAAAGGAAACAAAGAAAAACCCAAAAGACCCAAAAAAGGGGAAAAAGCGATCCAAAAGAAGGGCGAACAATAAAGGGGAAAAATAAACAAAGAAAAGAAGACGAAAAAGGGGGCGAAGCGATCCAATAAAAAGGAACAATAAGGGAAAAGAATAAAATTAAAAATAAATAATTTAAAAAAAATAATTTAAAAAAGAAGAAAACAAAGGGAAATTAAAAATAATATATAATATATTTTATATATATATATATTATATATAAATTAAAATTTTTAAGAAAAAAAAGTAACCTAAAGACGAAAAAAAGAAGAAAATTTAAAAAAAAAAGGAAAAAAAAAAAGAAAGTGAAGAATTTTAGAAGCATAAAAATAAGATTAAAAAATAAGCTGGATGGGAACGAAAATCAAAAATCTGAAAAATTGATTGCAAAAATAACTAGAAAATATAATGGAAAAATAAATAAATTTTACGTTTGTAAAAAAAAAAATAGAAAAAAATTTAAAAGGGGAAATTCAGTAAAAAAATATATTGGGAAAATGAAAGTACAATAAATATCAATAATAAAAGAAATAATAATTACCAAAAAATAAAAACCAAAACTAAAATAAAAATAAAAAATAAATAAAAGAATCAATCTGAAAAGGGTAAGTGAAAAAATAACAGATCAAAAAAATAATATATTTTTAAAATTTTCAAAGAAAAAAAAAACAAAAATCAAAATTTTTATAAAAAAAATATGTAAAAAACAATAAAAGATAATAAAAAATACACTTATTCGCTTATCATTTCCTCTTTCCTTTTTAGTGGGATTAAGGAGGGGAATTAGTGCTCCGGGCAAATTTTATAAATTAAACTGCTGAATGGGGGAAATTTGACAATTTAAACCCAATGATAAAATTTTAAAAAGCAAAAATTTATTGTTAAAGGGAAACAATTGTGGTATCACAATCGTCCAATTACTTTAAATTTATTGACTGGAAACAAAGATTCAGTTTAAAAATAAAAAATATAATTTTTCAAAATTTTTAAATTTATTCATTTTTTAAATGATTTGGTCCTCTGTTAAATAAAAAAACTCTAAGATCACAATAAAAACAAAAACAGTAATAAAAAAATGCTGTCTTAATACAAGATGGGTTTTTATGCGAGAGTCCAAAAAGGAAAAAAACCCCAAAATGGCAACCAGAATGACAGAAAACCCCTAATGAAAAAATGGCAAAACCCGATTTAAAAATATAACAAACCCGAATTTTCAATGTGGCCCAAACCCGAATGGGGGAACATGGGAAACCCAAAAAGAAAAAATGAGATCAATTACAATGCCCTGAAAGACCCTATGGTAACCAAATTTTCAAAATGGCAAAACCCTAATTTGGAAAAAAATTTGGCAACAAAGATGACATGACAAACCCGGGAAAAACGAAAAGGCACCCCGAATGGGTAAGACAACCATAAATTTATACAAAACCCTAATTACTGGCAAATTTGAATATGACAAAAAAAGGCAACCAATGACAATAGGGAAAAACCAAAAAACAGAAAGGGTACCGAAGGCAATATACGTCATTTTTTTGTTTTCATCGGGTAGGATTTGTCGCTGGGTTTTCTTAACAGCCCAATCCCCTTTAATTTTCCGTAACTGCCCATTTTCCAAAGGTGTCCCGTTTTTTTATTTTTTAACCCTGAAGCATTTATTATCATTTCGGGTGCTATGCGTTGGGCCCTTTTAGTACGTTTTAAAATACTAATCCCTTTTTAATTGCGCTTTCAGGGGAGTTTCCGAAAGAATTTTTTCTTCATACTAAAAAACTAAACCCGCCATAAACATAAATGTGCATCCCGACGAAGGTTTTTTAAACTCTTCCCCCTGGGGCCCTGTTCTCGCTCTCGGGAGAAAATTTATCCCGTCAAGAGGAACTGAGGCAGGCCCGGGCAGGCTCTTTCCTTTTCCCTCTGAAAGGGTGTGGGGCCCAACCCCTCCTTACGGCCCAAACCCTCCCCAAAATGGCTGAGAGACTTTTAACTATCAAAAAGGGGTGAGCCTCCATCAGTAATAGGGAAGTTTGCTAGCGAATATATAAAACTAGAATGGGCAATTTTGTCCAGACACCCAACCTCTTCTCAAACCCGGCCCACACCCCTAGAAAAGCAGCAGTCCCCGGCGGGGATGTTCCCAAAGTCCCACACACACAAACCAAATTGTGGGTTTTATTTTTGGTACTCACAAAAACACAAGTCCGTTTCAAATAATAATTCACTTTCATGTTTTTAACTGTAGGCAGCAGGGCAAAGGCAGCCAAAGTCCCCCTTTTCCCGAAAGCCGACAAACCCACCAACCCCCCTCGACGTCGGGTACTGTCGAGGGGCAACGTGCTGAAACCCCAGTAGACTCGCTCAGTAACCCTTTAGGGAGACCAATTTTGCCCAAATTTAAAGTCAGTGGCTCCCCCGTATTAGCTTTTTTTGACACTGGCTTTAGAATTTTCCATTTATAAAAAAAACCAAAAATAATTAAAATTTTTGGCTTTTTTAGAATCAAATTTTAAAACAAATTTTTTGGGCCCAAAAAAATTTTTTTTAAATTTTACCCAAAAATTTTTTTTTAAAAAAACCAAATCAGAATTTTTTTGTTCCAAAGGCAAAAAAAAAAAAAAAAAAAAAAAAAAAAAAAAAAAAAAAAAAAAAAAAAAAAAAATATTATTAAAAAATTTTTTTGTTTATGAGATTTGGGGGGTTTTTGAAAGTTGCTTTTTTTAATTCATTTTTAATTTTTATTTTAATTTTTTAAAAAAATTTAAAATTTTTTTTATTTTTTTATATTTAAAATTTTTTTAATTTTTCTTTAAAATTTTTTTTAAATTAAATTACTTAAAATAATTATTTAAAATTTTAAAAAATTATTTTAATTTTTTCAAGAATTTAAAAAACTTGTCTCCCATTAAGCCCAACCCTTTAAAAACCCCCAAAAAATTTTCCATCAAAATTAAACCTTTTTTAATAAAGTTTGAAAAGAATATTTTCCCATTTTCAAATTATTCTTAAAATTTTAAAAGAGTTTTGGGGTTTTTTAAACTAAAATTATTTTTTTATTTTAAAATTGTTTAATAAAAAAATCCCCAAAATTTTTGGTTTTTTTAAAAAAAAAAAAAAAAAAAAAATTATTTTTTAAATTTTGTGGGGAGTTGGAAAGTAATTTTTAAAATGTTTTTTTAAAATTTTAAATTTTTTAACCTCCAAAATTTAAATTTTTACAAAATTTAAAAAAAATTTTTAAAAAGAAATTTTTTTAAATTTTTTTGGGGGGTTTGGGGGTTGGGTAAACCCATTTAATTTTTGATTTATTTATACCCCTTTTGATTTAACTTTTTAATTTTTTAAATATTTTATAAGTTTAATTTAACCTTTACTAAATTTTTTTATCTTCTTTAATTTTAAAAATTTTTTAAATAATATTTTTAAAGTTTTGTGGGGTTAAAAAAAGTTTTAAATTTTAACCTATAAAATTTAAAAAGAAATTTAACGGATTTTTTGGGGTTTTTCAATATGAGTATAAAAACAATTTTTTGTAAAAAATTTTTCAGAATTTTTTTTAAATTTTTTTAAAAAGGGTTTTCGATTTTTTGGGAAATTCAAATTTTTTTAAAAAATTTAAAAATAAAAAAAAAAATTTTTGGGTTTTTATTTTAAAATTTTTAATTTAAAAATTTAATTTTTTTTTTTGGGTAAAAAAAATAAAAATTTTTAAGTATTTTTTTTTAAAAAAAGGGGTTAAAGAAATTTAAATTTTTTTGTCAATATTTTAAATTTAAGAATATTTTTGTATTATAAAATTTTTGTAAATTTTTTTAATTTATTTAAAAAACCCCCTTTAATTTTTCCCAAAAATTTATAATAATTTTTTCCCCAAAACAAATCCTTTTTAAAAAATTTTTTAAACTTTTTTAAAATTTTGAAATATAAATATTTTTTTTTTTTTTAAAAATTTTTAAAATTTTAAAAAATTTTTAAAAATTTTAAAAAATTTTTTTCAAAAATAAATTTTTAAAATTTAAAATTTTTAAAAAGATGTTTTTAAAAAAAAAAATTAACTTAAAAAAAACAATAGGGCTTTAAAAAAAAAAAAAAGACAAAAAAACAAAAAAAAAAAAAAAAAAAAAAAAAAAAAAATAAAAAAAGAAAAAAAAAAAAGGGAAGAAAGGGAAAAAAAATAGAAAAAAAAAGGGGTTTTTAAAAAATTTTAAAAAAAAATTTTTATTTAATATTCCCTATATAATTTTTAATTATATTATTTTTATAAATTTTAATTTTTTTTTTTTAATTTTAAAAAACCCCAAAAATTTTTTTTCAAACCCCCAAATTTTTAATTTAAATATGTTAATTTAAAACACCCTTTTTTTTTTTATTTTTAAAACATTTTAAAATTATGGGTTTATTTATCCCAATAATTTGAAGATCTTTTTTCTTTAAACTTTATTTTTGAATTATTTGAAAAGAAAAAAAAAAACAAAAAAAAAAAAAGGGGAAAAAAAAAGAAGCCAACAAAAGAAAAAAAAAAAAAAAAAAATTTAAAAAAATTTTAAAAAAAAAAATTTTGGGGAAAAAAAAAAGGGAAAAAATTAAAAATTAAAAAAAAAATTTTATTTATATAAAAAAATAAAAAAAAAGAAAAAAAAAAAAAAAGGGGGAAAAAAAACCAAAAAAAAAAAAAAAAAAAAAAAAAAAAAAAAAAAAGAGAAAATAATAGCATTTAAAAAAAAAATTTTTTAAAAAAAATTTTTAAAAAAAAATTTTAATAAAATTTTCTAAATTAAATTTTAAAATTATTTAAAATTTGGTATTTTTTAAAATAATTATATTTAATTTATATTAAAAAGTAAAATTTTTAAAAAAAAAATTTATTAAAAATATATTATATTTTAAAAAAAACAAAAAAAAAAAAAAATTAAAAAAAAAAAAAAAAAAAAAAAATAAAAAAAAAAAATTTATTAAAAAAAAAATAAAAAAAAGGGGGGGGGGGGGTTTTTTTTTTTTTTTAAAAAAAAAAGTATTTTATTTTTATAATATAATTTTTAATTTATATATTTATTTTAAAATATTTTAAAAATATTATTTTATTAATATATATATATATATTAATTTTTTTTATAATATATATATTTTAAATTAAATATAATTAAAAATTAATATATATATATATAATAAAATATATATATTATTTTAAAATATTTAATATATATAACATTTATAATTATTATATATTTTTTAAATATAAATAATAATATATATTATTATATATATAAAATAATAATATAATATATATATAATATATTATATTATATAAATTATTTAATATTATTATATATAATTATTTTTTTTTTTTTTTTTTTTTTTTTTTTTTTTAAATATTATTTAATATTATATTCATTTTTATATATTAATATATAATAAAAAATATATATATTTAAATAAAATAAATTTTTTATATAATAAAATTTTTTATAATATATATATTATAATATATATATCTATATTTTAATATACATCTACAAAATTTATAATAAATTTATTATATATATTTCATAAGATTTCTTATATTATATATATATATATATTTTTAAATATTTTATTTTTTAATATATTATCTATATAATTTTATCTATATATATATATATTAATCTTTTATTTTTTTATATATATTATAATTATATATTATATATATATTAATATATATATATATAATTATATTTTAATATAATTTTTTAATACAACAAAAAACCCAATTTATATTTATTATTATAATATTATTTTCTTTATTATATAAAAATTAAAAACCCAAAACCTACAATAATGTATTTAAAAATATTTTAATAAATTTTTTTTTTTAATAAATAGTTTTTTTTTTTTTTTTTTTTTAAATAAATATAATATTTTTATAAAAATATTATAATATATTTTAATATATTAACAAATATATATATAAAAAAAAAAATTTAATATAATATAATAATAATATAATAATATAAATAATTATAAAAATTTTAATATTAAATTTTAAAAATAAATTTATTAAAATTTTTTTAAAAAAATTAATATATATATAATATATTATAATATATATTATAAAATATATCAATTTTTAAAATATAATATATATATATATTTTATTATATATATATATATCATATAAATATTATATATTATATATTTATAATATTATATATTATTAAAAATAAATATATATATATATAAAATTTTATATAGAAAAATAATAATAAAAGTAAAAAAAAAAAAAAAAGTATAATTATATATATTAATATACTTTTAATAAAAATATATATATATTTATATATAATATATATATATTTTATATATTTATATAAAATAAAATTTATATATATATATATATTAAATAAAAATAAAAAATAAAATTTTAAAACAAAAAAAATTATATAATAAAATATTATATATAATTATTATATATATATAATATTAATATATATTATATATTTTTTTTTTTTTTTTTTTTTTTTTTTTTTTTTTTTTTTATTTTAAATATTATATATATTAATATAAAATATAAAATATATATATATATATAAATTATTAATAAAAAAAAAAAAAAACAAAAAAAAAAAAAAAAAAAATAAAATATATATATATATTATATATATATTTATTATTATATATTATTTATTATATTTTATTATATTATATATAATATATATATATATTATTGGGGGGGGGGGGGGGGGAAAAAAAAAAAAATTTAATATAATATAAATTTTATAATATTTTATTAAAAACCCAAAACAAAAATAAAAAAAAAAAAAATATTATTATTTTATTATTATATATATAAAAATTTATATTTTATAATAAAAAAACCAAAAAAAAAATATATATAATTTATTTTTTATATATTATATATATTTTATATATAATATTTTTTTTTTTTTTTTTTTTGTTTTGTTTTTTTTTTTTTAAAAAAAAAACCCCCCCAAAAAAAAATTTTATAATATATATTTTATAAATAAAATTTTTTATATTAATTAAATAATTTTAATGTTAATTTTTAATTTATATAAAAATATATATTATATATTATATTTTTTTTTAATATTATAATTTTTATATATATTATATTATTAAATATATATATTAAATGTAATTTTATTTATATATATTTTTAAATTTAATTATTATATAAATTATATATATATATATATATAATATTATATATATATACATTATATAAATTTATATTTTTTAAAATAAAAAAAAATTTTATAATTTTATATAAATTTTAATTTATTTCATATATTTAAAATTTATAATATATATATTTAACAAAATATTTTAATTATCTATATTATATTATAATCTTTTTTAAATCTTTATATAATATTTTTAAATATATATATATAATATCCTTTTAAATATATTATAAGTATTATATTAAATTTTATTTTATATATATATATATATATATATATATATTAATATAAAAATTTTTTAAAATATAAAAAATAAAATTATTATATAAAACTATTTTAAAATATATATATATATATAAAAATCATTTAATATATTATATATTAATATATCTTTAAAATAATAATAAAATATATTATATTATTATTATATAATTATATATAAAATAAATATATATTATATAATATATATAATATAATAATAAAAATATATTTATAAATATTATATATTATATAAAAATAATATTTTTATAAAAATAAAAATTTTTTAAAAAAAATTATTAATATTTTTTTTTTTTTTAATATATATAAATATGTATAATAAATAATTATATATATATATAAATTATAAAGGGAAATATATATACTATAATAATTATAATTTATAAAAATTATAATTAAAATTTATATATATTATATATATTTTAAAATATATAATATTATATACTATATATATAATATATATATATATATATATATGTATTTTATTTAATATATATTTATAATATATATATTATATATTATTTTATTTTTATATTTTATATTTTTTTTTTTTTTTTTTTTCTTTGTTGTTGTGTTTTTTTTTTATTTATTATTTATTTTTTTAAATTTTTATCTTTATATTTATCTTTTTTTTATAATAAAAAAAAAACCCCCCCCCCCCCCAAAAAAAATAAATGAACTTATATTATATATATTTATATATATTATATATTTATATATTATTATTTGGGGTGTGTTGTGTGGTGTGGTGTGGTGTGTGTTGTGTGTGTTGTGTGTGTGTATTTTTTTTTTTATTTTTGTTTTTATAAATTTTTTATATCTATTCAAAATTATATATATTAATTTTTAATTTTTTTTCAATTTCTATTTACTAAAAAATGGAATATATTCCTTATTTTTTATTAAATATTTTATTCCTGTTTTATTTTAAAAATTTAATAATTAATTTTTTTAAATTTTTTTTTATAAAAATAAATATTAATAAATTTTATATTATTGTTAACCCAAAACCCCCATCCAAACACCAAAATTATAAAATAAATTTTATTTTATTTATTTTTGTGTTTTTAATTATTATAATATATATATTATATATATATAAATTTTATATTAATAAATATATTTTTTATTTTTAACAATAACCACACACACACACACAAAACCACACACACACCACACCCCAAAAATTATAATATAATATATATATTATATATATATATTATATATAAAAATATAATATATATAATTATATAACCCCATTTAGTTTAATATTATTAATAATAAAATTATATAATAATATTTTAATTTAAAAATTTAAAAAAAAAAGGCTATATAATATAAAAATTTTAAAATTTATATTATATTATAAAATAATAAATTATTAATTAAATAATTTTATTTATAATAATATATATAAAACAAAAAAAAAGCCAAAAAAAAAAAAAAAAAAAAATTAAAAAAAACAAAAAAAAAAGACCCAAAAAATATAATATTTAAAAATATATATATTTTATTATTAATATATATAATATATATTTTTTTTAATTTTAAAAATTATCCATTTTTTATTTAAAGTTCAAATATAAAATTTTTAAATATTATATATATACATATAAATTTTATATTAAATTTATATTATTAATATATTAATAAACAATTTCCTTCTTTTTGGTGGTTTTTCATGTTGCCCGCCTGGACAGTAATTAATTTTTTAGTTTCATGTTTTGTGTTGGAGTAATAACGTGGTGGCCCCAGTTCCTTTCCACAGAGTGCCATTCCTTTTTTTTCTTTTTCTTTTTTTAAGTAATTTTTATTTTATGGGGCTTGGGACCCAAAATTTTTGGGGCCCCGGGCTAAAAGGCAATGATTTAAGTTCCTTCCCGAAAAGGGGGCCCCTTTATAATGAACTAATTTTCCGGTTTTGAAATTTTTTTTTTTTTGGGGTTGAGTTAAAACCATTCCCCCAGGGCCTTGGGACATGGGTTTTCCAAAATTTTTCTTGAAATTTAGACTGGGCCATTTTTCCCGGGGTTTTTTAATCTAAAAAGAAAGAAAATAAATTTTTTAAAAATAAAAAAACATTTAAAAATTTTTATTATTATATTATATATTTTTATTTATAAATTATTCGTATCTTAATTATAAATACTTATCATTATTTTTTAAATTTTAAAACATTAAAAATTTTTTATATACATAAAATATTAAATTTAAAATTATTTTATAAATAATATTAATATCCATTTTATATTTATATACACTTAACCCAATCCCCCGGTTTTTTTTCGTCCTTGGGGTTTTTTGAATTTTTTTCTACAGATGGCTCCCCCAGGGCTCACCTCCAAGGATTATCGTAGGCCTACTGACTGTCTTGATTTCCCATTCCCTGATTGGGGGAAAAAGCGT
>NW_023660418.1:25299-27799 GCF_015228065.2 Penaeus monodon | reverse complement strand
AGTAAAAAACCCCCCCCCAAAAAATCTTTTAAAAATTATATATATTAAAATAATAAATTTAATATTATATTATATATATTATTTTATATAATATTAAATAACAAAAAAAAAAAAAAAAAAAAAAAAATTTTATATGATTTATATATATATATATATATTATATATTATTTTATATAAATTTTTCTTATTTTTATATTATTTTTAATTTATCATTAAAAAATTTATTTAATATATATTTTATATATATATATATTTTAATATAATGATTATCTATTTAAAAACCCCCCCCAAAACAAAAATTTTTTTTATATAAAAATAATTTATAATTTATATATATATTATAATTATAATTTTAAATTTTTATTTATTAAAAATAAAAAAAAAAAAAAAAATTTAAAAAACTAAATTTTTTTTTTTTTTTTTTTTTTTTTTTTTTTTTTTTTTTTTTTTTTAAAAAAAAAAAAAAAAAAAAATATAATAAAATATATTTAAAAATATATATATATATATATATTAATTTTGGGTTTTTTTTTTTTATTTTTTTTTTTATTTTTTTTTTTTGTAATTTATTTTTTTTTAAATAATATATAATTAATATAATATATTTTCTTAAACAAAAAAAAATTTTTTTTTATAAAAATTATAAAAAATTTAAAAAAAAAAAAAAATTATTATAATATATATAAATTAAATTAATATCATTTTTTTTTTTTTTTTTTTTTTTTAATTTATAGAAATTAAAATTTTTATTTTATATAAAAAAAATTTAGAAAAATTTTTGGGGGGGAAAAAAAAAAAAGGGGGGGGGGCCCCCAAAAAATTTAATAAAAGAATTAAATAAAAATTTTAAAAATTTTTAATTTTATTTAAATAAAAATTTTATTTTAAAATTTTTATTAATATTATTTGTTGTTTTTTTTTTTATTTTTGTTTTTTTTCTTTTTGGTTTTTTTTTTTTGATTTTTTTTTTTTTTTTTGTAAAAAAAAAATTTAAAAATAAAAATAATTTAAATTTTTTATTAGGATAAATAAAAAAAAAAAATTTTTTTTTTTTTTTTGGTAAATATGGGTTTTATAAATTTTTATATATATTATATATTATATATATATATATATATATAAAAAAAAAAAAAAATTTAATAATATAAAATATTTTTTTTATAAATATAAATATTTAAATTTTTTTTTTTTTTTTTTTTAATTTTTTTTTTAAATAATTTAAAATATATAATTTTTTTTTTTTTTTTTTTTTGTTTTTTGGTTTTGTTTTTTTACTTAATTTTATATTATTTAATAAAATATTAAAAATATTTAAATTTAATTTTTAAAAAAAAAAAAAAAAAAAAAAAAAAAAAAAAAAAAAAAAAAAAAAAAAAAAAAAAAAAAAAAAAAAAAAAAAAAAAAAAAAAAAAAAAAAAAAAAAAAAAAAAAAAAAAAAAAAAAAAAAAAAAAAAAAAAAAAAAAAAAAAAAAAAAAAAAAAAAAAAAAAAAAAAAAAAAAAAAAAAAAAAAAAAAAAAAAAAAAAAAAAAAAAAAAAAAAAAAAAAAAAAAAAAAAAAAAAAAAAAAAAAAAAAAAAAAAAAAAAAAAAAAAAAAAAAAAAAAAAAAAAAAAAAAAAAAAAAAAAAAAAAAAAAAAAAAAAAAAAAAAAAAAAAAAAAAAAAAAAAAAAAAAAAAAAAAAAAAAAAAAAAAAAAAAAAAAAAAAAAAAAAAAAAAAAAAAAAAAAAAAAAAAAAAAAAAAAAAAAAAAAAAAAAAAAAAAAAAAAAAAAAAAAAAAAAAAAAAAAAAAAAAAAAAAAAAAAAAAAAAAAAAAAAAAAAAAAAAAAAAAAAAAAAAAAAAAAAAAAAAAAACAACATTTTTTTTGGGGTTTTTTTTTTTTTTTTATTTTTTTTTATTTTTAGGTTTTTTTTTTTTTTTTTTTTTTGTTTTAATTTTTTTTTTTTTTTTTTTTTTTTTTTTTTTTTTTTTTTTTTTTTTTTTTTTTTTTTTTTTTTTTTTTTTTTTTTTTTTTTTTTTTTGTTTTTTTTTTTTAAAAAAAAAAAAAATATTTTAAAAAAAAAATTTTATATTTTTTTTTTTTTTAAAATTGTAAAAATTTTAAAATTTTTTTTTTGGGTATTTTTAAAAATTATGTGTGTGTGTGTGTTGTGTGTGTGGTGTTTGTGTGTGTGAAATCTTTTTAATTATTCTTTTCACACTTTGAGAAGTGTCCTTGTACTAGATAACACAAAATGAGTAAAGGAAAGCCGTGGTTGTTGTCGATACCTCTAGAGTATTCCACATGCTTCACATACACAAAGAAAGCTTCAAACAATGACAGAAAATATGGGTGTATGGGAATGGTGGGTGTGATCTGGTGACTAAAAATGCCTTGCATTTAAGGCCATGTATCTCATGCTGTAGTAGTCTGCATTTGTCTTCGATAGCAACAGCTCAAATTATAGGCTATATATATGTATCTCATGCTGTAGTATCTGCATTTTGTCATTCGATAGAACAG
>NW_023660418.1:7817-17817 GCF_015228065.2 Penaeus monodon | reverse complement strand
TTTTATTTCAATTTTTATAATAATTTTAATAACTAAAAGTAATAACAAAAATAATAATAAAAAACGTTTTCTTATAATTTTTTATCATTTTTTAATTAAAATCGTTATTATTTTAAAAAATTTCTGTTATAATAATTGATTTTTTCAATTTTACTAACAGTAAAAATAATAAAAAATGGTAATAATAACAATAATAATATTAATAACAATATTATAACTATTAGTATTATTATTATTATATTATTTTTTTGTTTTTTCATTATTACATTTTTTTGGGCAATAATACCCAATAAATTAAAAAAGCTGATAAAAATAATAATAATAATTTTAAAACAATAAAATAAATATAAAAATAAAATAATAATAATAAAATAATAAAATAATTAAATGATGATGATAATAATGATTAAAATGTAATAGTAATAAAAATTTTAAACATCAAATGTTATCCCAAAATTTTCTTTATTTCACTTTATCGTCATTATTGTCATGATTAAAAGAATTTTGGTAATTTCATTTTTATCTAATAAAGCCAGAAAACAAAGAATGGAAAAAAAAAAATCATTTTGGAGTCTACCTCAAAAAGGGTTTTTCGCTAGATTTTTCCCCTTTTCCGACTTTTGGGATTTTTTTTTTTTTTTACTTTTTTTTTTTATGGACACAATTCCCTGTTTTATCATCATTATTATCTGATTATCATTATTATTTCGTTTTTCATCCTCCATCATTTTCACAAATATCATCATTTCGGAATTTTTATCATTATTATTGCAAATTTTTGCATTTATTAAATTTTTACAACTTACAATAACAAATCAAAATAATAGTAATAAAAATAAATAACAAAAATAAAATTTTTTTAAAAATTTTTATATAATTTTTAAATTTAAATCATTTTACTGTAATTATTACTATTTAAAAATTATTTTTTCAATTATCCCCACCAGTAAAAAAGAAATAATGATAATAAAAAAAAAAATAATATTAATAAAAAAATATTGTAAGATTATTTTTTTATTATTTTAACTTTTTATTATTTTTATTTATTATTATTTATTATATACTTATTTTTTAGTAGTAGTAAAATACTTATTTTTTTGTAAATTATTTTTATTACAGTTAAAAAAATAATTTTTTGCAATAATATAAAAATTTAAAATAAAATTTAAAAATAACAATAATAAGATAAAATAAAAAAAAAATAATTTTAATGATAATAAAAAGATAATTGTAATAATATTAATAATTACAAATGATCCAAATTCTCTTTATTATCTAATTATTGGGCATATTTTAAATTTGGTAATTTTTATCTTATTACCCCCAAAAATATCCGAACATCAAAAGAATGGGAAAAAAAAGTCCTTTTGGAGTTCTTCCAAAGGTATATTTCGCTAGATTTTTCCGCTTTTTCGACTTTTGGGACTTTTCTTTTTCCTTTTTTTTATTATATATGGACACAAATTCCTATTAATATCATCGATTATCATGATTATCATCATTATTCGTTACACATCATTTCTCATTTTTCATCATTTTTATCAACGTCATCACATTATTGCAATTATTATTTTCTTATTTCAAATTATTTTTATTATTGGGGTTATTTTTAGTTATAATAATATTTTTTACAACTATCTATAAAAACAAATAATAGTAAAAACAAAAAATAATAACAAAAATAAAGTTTTCAAATAATTTTTTATACATTATTTTAAATTTAAAATCGTTTTACTATAATTTTTACTTTTAATAAATTTTTTTTACAATTTTTGCTACCATAAAAATAATAATAAAGATAATAATAAAATAAAATATACTAACAATATTAAAAGTTAAATTTTTAAATTATACTTTTATTATTATTATTATTATTTTTATGTTTTATACAGTTATAAAATTTTTTTGGCAAAAATATAAAATTAAAAATAATATAAAATAATAATAATAATAAAATAATAAAATAATATAATAAAAATAATAATAATAAAATGATAATATTGATAATAATGCAAAAATAAAGATAATAGTAATAATAATTTAATAAATGAAATGTATCCAAATTCTTTCCCCTTCTCACTTTTATCATCATTATTGTCATGATAATAGAATTCTGTTTATTATTATCATTAATACCATATGTAAAGAAATTAGGCAGCAATGCCTATGACTATCGAATAAATTATATAATATAACATGAATCAAGGAAATACGTAAATGTAATTATGGAGTGACATAAATGAACTTCTGATGAAATCATCAAATGAAATGAGAAAAGAAGTGAGCTCGTGCTTATATTTTAACTAAAATGGTTTTGACACCTACATTAATCATAGGAATAATTTTGTATTCCTAATAATCGGGTTTCACTGTTCAGGGGCTAAAGCTTATGCAACAATAGATATACACATATACATGCACACACACGCACACAAACACACACACACACACATATTTATATACCTATATAAAAGTATATTTATATCTATGTATTTATGTACACATATGTATATTTATATCTATCTATCTATCTGTCTTTATATATACATATATTTCTATCTATTTTTCTATCTGTCTCTCTTCCTATTTACCTATATATCTGTCTATGTATGCATGGATCTATCTATCTATGTATATAAGTAAACACGTATATGTGCCTGTGTTTGTTTTTTGTGTGTTTGCTTGTGTGTCTTCTTCCATGTGTGTGTGTCCTAATATATGAATATATATATATATATATATATATAATATATATTATATATTATATTATATATATAAACGTATATGTATATACAAATATATGGATCAAATTATATATATATATCTATATATATATTATATTAATATATATATATATATATATATATGTATACACTCACACACACACACACACACTCTCACACACACACACACACACACACAACACACATATTATATATATAATATATATAATATATGTATATATATATACATATCTAATATATATATATATATATATATATAGTATATATATAATATATATTATATATATATATATGTGTGTGTGTGTGTGTGTGTTTGTGTGTGTGTGTGTGTGTGTGTATGTGTGTGTATTGATATATCTATATATATATATATATATATATATATATCTATAATATAATATATCAATGTATCTACATATATATTACATATATACTATCATATGATAACATATATATATATATATATATATATATATTATATATGATATATAAATGTATATATGTATATTATATAATATCATATATATATATATTATATAATATATACATATATATATACATATATACGTACCACACACACACACCACACACACACACACACACACACACACACACACACCACATATAATATATATATATATATATATATATATATATATATATATATATATATATCCCATATAAACAATTTTAAAAAATACATATAATGTTTTTATAATAATATTAATATATATATATTATAATATATATCCCACATATATAACATATATAGGGCATATATACCCAAATATATTATATAGATATATTGCATATTATTCATATATAAAATATTTACAAAAAATTCCCTATATAGCATATATATTTTAATATATACATAAAATTATACAAAATTATATATAAAATTTATAAAATACAAAATATATCCCTGGGTATAAAATAATTTTGTTATTAGGAATATATATTTTTAAAATATATGTATAAAATTTATATATATAATTATATATTTTAATTTTATTTATATTTATTATATATTGTGATATATAAAATTATGTATTTTAATTTTGTAAAATTGTATGTATGTTTTAATAGGGTTTTTTAATATAAAGGTTGAATATTAGGAATATGATTTTAATATGCATGCCCCCATATGTATTAATGTGAGTATCTATGTATGTATTAGTATGTATTTTTAGTAGTATCTATGTATGTATATATGTAGGTATAATGTAGGGAATATGTAAAAATATATTTTATGTATATATGTATAAAATAATGTGTCATATATGTTGCTTTTATGTGTGTGATATATCATTTATATATGAAATTATAATGTAGTTAAAATTTTTTGTATATATGAAAGTTTTAATGAGGGAAATTTGTAGTAAATTTTTATGTAATATCCCATGATAATGTAGGGAAAATTTTATGTGGGTAATTTTGTAGGGATATAGGGATGTAATATCTATAAAATAATGTAGGTTTAATTCTATGTTATATGTATGTAAAATTGTATGATATGGTATTTTAAAATTTTGTATATAGAAATATATGTATGTAATATTATAGTTATATGTATGTAAATGTATATATAATATGAAAATAGATGAAATATATTATATATGTATATTTTATATATAAAATTGAATTTATAAATATTTTCCCATAATATTTGACACACACACCACACACACAAAAGAACACACACACACACACACAAAACACACACATACACACACCCCACCCCAACACACTTTATAATTTTATATAAAATTTTATATATATATATAATAATATAAATGCATAAAGGGGCAAAAGCCGACAGGGGCGCGGGCCCGCACCCCCCTTCGCTTCCAGCCACGGGGATCCCTCGAGGCGAGTCCCCCGGCAGGCGACGGTCTGTCGAGTTTCCCCAAGCCATGATCTCCTAGATCGCCCCACAGGTCTCCTCCACCCAGGTTTCCCCGGGAAAAAAACCCTGAGGGCAGGGTCGGCCTGGAAAGGGGGAAAAGTTTTTAGGGGGGGCCTGCCAGATGGCCTTTCCCCGGATTTGCAAGAACAGGCCCTGCCAGTCTCACGGAACCCGGCCGGTTTGGGGACACATGGTCCTGGCCAACTTTTCCCCCATGATCCGGGGTATTTTTAAAAAAGGCTCAAGAAGGGGACCCCAAAAACCCCTGGATAGCGTCCAGGTTTCGCTTCCAGAGAAAAATTTGGCAGTATCAAGGCCTTGAAGCAGCAGCTTGGTTTTCTGCATAGGCACCGAAATCCCAAAACCCCCCTCTTGTTGATCAAAGTTCATGGCCCTGTTGCCGCCCAAACCGTCTACTGACTTCTTGCCTGAAAACCCCAAGGTAGGGACTAAAATCCCAAAGGGTTTTTTAAAAACTTTCTGAAAAATTAAAAACGCCCTCCCCGGGAAGCATGGATCGAAAAAAGGGTTCCCCAAACGGGCCCCCAAAAGGCCCTAAATTTTGGTCTTGGCCCAGGAGCCCTCTGGGCCTGGGGGGTTTTGCCCATTGCAAATGCACCAAGAGCCCCCCAAAAGGAAAAAGGATTTAGTTTGGTTTGGCCCAAAAATGGGCCCCCGGCAAAGTCAAGGTCCGAGCCCTTAATATTGCCTAGTGTTGCTCGGCACTGATTTTGGCTATAGCTTGCCATTATCCAGTATACAATTTTTAAAAGTTTTGGGTGAAAGGACACAGCCGGCCTCCCCCCTAAATTAACGGGAAAGGTTCGACATCCCCCCACCAACTTACACCCAACTTTCGGAAACCAGTATAGGGCTTGCTATCAGGCCAAAAATCGGTGGGGAATTCCCCTGACCCCTCAGGATCTCCCATAACGATTCCCGATGAAACCGAGTAAAACCCCCTTCTTGGGGTTTCGATGTGGGCTGCGAAAACCCAGGGGCCCAAAACTCACGAGGGCTTCCACATTTACTCGATGCGCTAGTATACGTTATTGTGGCTTGCCAGGAGAAAAAATCCGGGACTCCCCCGGGCTCTGTCCCCAAAGTAGGTGGTTTTGCGGATCCTTTTCAGAAAAAGGGGGGCGAAAATTTTTGGGCCGGGTTTATGCTGAGCAGTGAATGCCACGGTATTTTTACAGCCCCAACGACCCCCTTTCCCCCTTCCAGAGGGGGAAGGGACCACGCCCCTAAAACGGGTCAGGGGGAATGGTACAACTGCCAAAGGGCCCCAGTAAGGACTGTATGCAGGCCCCAAGCCCTAGGGGTTTACCCCCACCTTTGCAGTTTAGCAGGGAATTTACTTATCCTGCGCTTTCCCACTCTTCAGCTTGGAAACGCCCGGCCGCCCCCGTTAGGGTAGGAAAAAGGGTTTCCCCGCTGATGGGGGGGGACCCACAGGGCAATGTGACACCTTTCATCCAAGGAAAATGTTGGAGGGGGGAACCTGGGACAAATTCAAAATCCCCACCCCCAAAATTTATGAACCCCAAATGATCTGGATGGGTCCGTCCATCCTTGACGGGCTGCAGTCATCGGGGAGGAGGGGTTAGGGTTTTAGTTTTCTCCAAGGGGTTGGTAGGCAGGGGGGAAAGGGCTTTTTCCAAGAAAAGGCCTCGACCTCCTCAGCAAGAAACCGATGGGGTGTTTTTTTCTCCATTCTCACAGGGATCCGAGCCCTACACCCCCCGGAACGACGCAAGCCCTTTATTCCCCTTCAGCCGAGCCCTTTCAACACGCTTCAGTGGCCTTAAAAGTCTCCGGGGGGATGGTTTCGGGATTGTCCTTTGGGGGGGACGCCAAAAGTTTTCCCGAGTGCTTCGAGTGTTAAAGCGCTGAAGAAACTCCCACCCGAGGGAACTGGGTTCCCTAGGGGCTGGTTTTTGTGAACGGTCAGAGACTGCCGGGTGAAACCCCGGGCCACTTTACCTCCCTTAGTCTGTCCAAGTGAAAACTTTTGGGGGGCCAAAGGGGGGGGACGGGGATTTTTAAGTGGACCCACAAGGGGAGCCACAAGAGGCCCCATGGTCGGTGCCACAGAACCGGCACTTCCCGGGAAACCCCCCCCGTTCTGGAGGATCCCCCATGGCGTTGCTAACAAAAATGTTTTCGATCCCTTTGGGCCCCGTTTCCCCATCGCTGTACCAAAATCCCCCGTCGGGTTTGGGGCGCTTTGGGACCCGGGCCAGAGATCCCATTTTTTGGGACCTAGCAAAGTCCCGGGGGAAGGAGGCTTTCCGCTGCTGGGATCAGCTCCCGACCCTGGGGGCCCACAAAACATCTCGTAGGGCCCCTCGGTCACCGGGCCCGGGTAAAAAGCATGAATGCCCCCCCCCAAAAATGCGAATGTCTCGCCGGGGGAATTGCCCGCCCGGAGGGGAAATTTTTGGGGTAGAAAAAGCCCCTTTACATCAATTTTATATACAAACGGTAGGGGCGTATACGCCCAAAAAAGGGGCAAGAAACCAAAAACATGCTTCAGTCCCCAATGCCATGATACGCCATCAACCCGGGGTCAAATCGGCTACCGCGGGGGTTTAAGTCGCTGGAGATGGCTAGGCTACTCCCTGGAGGGGGTGACCATCGTACGGGGTGACCAGTAGTAGGGGTAACCCCCCACACGATCGGCTCTACCAGGTCTTCTCACCCCTGAGAGGGCAGCCACCTCAAAATCCAGTCCCCTTCAATTCCCCCGGGAGCAGAGGGGAAACCCCTCATTTCCCGCCGCAAGGGCCGGATGTATCAAGCGCCTACCGGGAAAGGACGCCTGAGATTAAGCCTCGGGTGGTCACTCCGGTTGCACGCCACCTCTGCCGACACAGCCCCAAATAAAGGGGGTCGGCAGGCTGTGTGACCGCCTATCCAGCTGTGGGGTTCCCGAGGGCTCTCCCACACAAGCTTCATGGTGGGTTGGCGCCTGCCGGGGCACAGGCGGGACGAGTAACTGCCTTACTTGCTGGGTGGGAGGGACAACACCCCTCCCCCCAGCATTTCTATTTACTTCGGTCGTTGCCAGAGGGTCATTCTGGGGGGAGGAGGACTGGCAAGACCCACCTCCCCCGAGCCGCTCCATTACCCCAGGGTGGCTAGGGGGCAGGAGTTGGTATGAAGCCATAGCGTGTCCACACTCCGGTGGGCCATAACTCCGTACCTGTGGGGCCTCCTGCTGCTCCGAGATCCCCCACAGATTTAGCCTGGGACCGCAAGGAGCCCAGTTACCCATGGGTGGCCACGAGGAGGCACTGCAGAAATCTTGATGATGGAGAGGCTGTGACCTGGTAGGGGAGACTTATGCAAAAGCTGCATATATATATATATTATATATATATATATATATATATTATATATATATATATATATATTATAATATATATGTATGTATCACACACACACACCACACCACACACACACACACACATATATATGATATATATATATATATATATATAATATATAGTATATATATATATATATATATACTAATATATATAATATATATATAATACATACATATACATAATTATATATTAGTGGTGTGTGTGTACTGTAACTAATATAGATATATATATAAATATATATATATATATATATATATATATATAATTATATATATATATATATGTGTGTGTGTGTGGGGTGTGTGTGTGTGTGTGTGTGTGTGGGTGTGTGGGGTATGGGTATGATATACATATATAAATTATATATATATAGATATATATAAGATATTATAATATAATATTTACACACACACACACACACACACACAACACACACAAAAAATATTATATATAAAATTAATATATATATAAAAATTATAAAATTTTTAACATATTTATATATAATATATACTAATACAATTAAGATTTTATATATATATAATTGTATATATATGTTATTTAGATTTATATATATATTTATATATAAAATTTTTTAATTATACCTAAAATAATAAGTAAATATAATATATATATATATATTATATATAAAATATAAATTTTGTGTGTGTGTGTGTGGTGTGTGTGTGTGTGTGTGTGTGGTGTGTGTAGTGTATTATATATAATTATAGTATAATCTATGATATATAAATATAATATAATATATAATATATATAATAAAATATAAAATATATATATCTAATATAATATATATATATTTATTATATCTTTTTTCTTCTTTTTTCTTTAAGGGTTGGTTCATCTTTGACCCGCCGGGGTGACAGCATGATACGGGAATTGTAGTTATATTGTGATCCCCTGGAGTAATCTTTCTCTCTATCATCCGGATTGGTACTGGCACTGACTGGGGGCTTGTTCACGCAGGGGCTAAATGGGCCCAATCGAGGTGAAGTTCCTTGCCCAAAGGGAAACTTCATCGTATCTAGGTTCAATTTACCTTAAATTATGTAAATCAGCGCGCGTGCACAAACCAATCGCCGCATGCGAGTGCGGGGGGCATCCACCCCACACGCATCGCCGCGCGCGTACGTGAGCACGCGCGCTGATTTATATAAAGAAATAAATAAATATATATATATACATATATGATACATATATATATTATATATATATATATATTATATATAAAAATTTATATATTGGGGGGGGGGGGGGGGATAGATAAAAATAATATTTTAAATATATATATTTTATTTTTATTAATTTTATATAATAGATTATAATATATATATATAAATAATATTTTGTATTAATTTAGCCATGTACATATTCCTCATGTTTATTAATAAGCCACGCTGATATTACCAGATATAGTAATATTTTCTAAAGTTTTTCTCAATAATGTGACATTCACAATATTAAGAAATATGCAACACTGTTTATTAATATTCATGTACTATAATTATGTGTATTAAAAACCAAAAACCATGAAAGCGGTTACACAAACGAAACAACAACAACAGAGGATGAACAGATGAGGAATATTTCGCGCTAGGAAGAACAAAAACGTGATCTTGTCCCGCGAAATGTTGGTGGTAACAACTGTTGAAGCATATATATATATATATAATATATATATATATAATATTATATTATATATTTGTTTCCGCAAAAGTTGGATGGTAACAACTCAGCTCTGTTCCCCCCAAAATTTTTGGAATTAAGGTAATGAGTACGCGTATGAATTATCAATTAAGTTGACCGTGCTGTCGGTAATTTTATCTTTTCTGCAATAACCAAAGTAGTCAAAAATTTATTTAGTTTTTTTATTTTTTTTTTTAGCAGAAAAAAATTTGAAAGTATCCGGAATGTATAGAGATCCCCGCAATTTTTGC
>NW_023660418.1:0-7717 GCF_015228065.2 Penaeus monodon | reverse complement strand
AAGACGAATAGCAGGCTGGGCTGAATAGACCAAGGAAAAAGCGGTGTCCAACTGTCTCATCTACGTTTTTCCCGGAATGGCTGTGGATCAGTAAAAAGCGGAATAATACATGGCCTGTGCTCCGGGTGTAAGGTATGAGGCTGCCACGTGTATCGGAAAGAGAGAGAAAGTTTGTGAATAGAAATTGCTGCAACGGACAACTTTCGATCAATGTTTTAAATGTTCTGGGTATTACTTGTTTATTTATCAATCGTGATGATATATATATACACATATATATATATATATATATTATATATATATATATATATATATAATATATATATATATTTGGGTTTCGTTTTGTTTTATCAGCAGAAACTTAGATATGAAATATCTATACGTAATATAATGTAACGTGTGTGTGTATATATATTTGCATATATATATATTATATATATATATATATTATATATATATATATATATATAAATATATCCATCTATCTATCTATCTATCAATCTATCTATATATACATATATGTGTGTGTGTGTGTGTGTGTGTGTATATATATCATCATCATCATCAGGGGCTAACGCCGGCGGGGGCGCATGGCCGCATCCACCCTTCGCTTCCAGCCACGAGGATCCCTCGAGCGAGTCTCCAGGCAGGCACAAGGCCCATCTCTAATTCCTCGCGACAGGTTCTCGTCGAGCTGCCCAAGCCATGATCTCCTAGGACGTCCCACAGGTCTCCTCCCCCGGGGTTTGTCTCGCGAGGAGACAACTTGATGGGCAGGGTCGTCCATAGGGAGGCGAGCTAGGTGGCCATATAGCCTGAGTTGGTGATCCCAGATTGTGCAAGTAACAGGTCCTATGCCAGTCTCACGGTGTAACCGCCGGTTGGACACGTGGTCCTGCCAACTGTACCCCATGATCCGGCGAAGGGACTTGTTACAAAAGGCATCAAGGCGAGACTCCAAGGCATTGGATAGCATCCAGGTTTCGCTTCCATAGAGCAAAATTTGGAAGTCAAGGCCTTGAAGACACGCAGCTTGGGTCCTTCTGCATAGGTACCGACATCTCCAACGCTCTTGTTGATCGAGTTCATGGCTCCTGTTGCCAGACCAATCCGTCTACTGACTTCCTGGTCTGACAACCCAGAGATATGGACTACGCTACCCGGGTATGTAAAACTTTCTGTGACTTCAACGTCCTCGCCGCAACCCATGGATCGACTGAACGGGTTTCCCCTAACGGGCCCCCCAAAGTCCTGAATCTTGGTCTTGGTCCAGGAGACCTCTAGGCCTAGGGGCTTCCCTCTTTGCTAAATGCATCAAGAGCCGCCACAAGTGACTCAAGGGGACTCAGATAGGATGGCAACATCGTCGGCAAAGTCAAGGTCCGGGGACCTTAATATTGCCTAGGTTGCTCGCACTGACTTTGGCTAGTAGCTCTGCCCATTATCCAGTCCAGACAAGTGGTGAAAAGTGTGGTCCAAGGACACAGCCTTGCCACACCCCTGAATTAACAGGGAAGAAGTACGACAGACCCCCACCACACTTACAGCACTTGCAGTACCAGTATAGAGGCTTGCTATCAGGCCAATAATCTGTGTGGAATTCCCCTGAGCCTCAGGATTCCCATAGCGTTTCCCCGATGCACCGAGTCAAACGCCTTTTCGAGGTCGATGTAGGCTGAAAGCAACCCATGACCAAACTCACGACGGCGTTCCACAATTACTCGAAGCGCTAGTATACGGTCTATTGTGGACTTGCCAGGAGTAAATCCAGACTGCTCCGGTCTCTGGTGCCTCAGTAGGGGTTGCGGATCCTTTTCAGAAGAATGTGGGCGAGAACCTTGCCTGGTATACTGAGCAGTGTGATGCCACGGTAATTGCTACAGTCCCATCGATCCCCTTTCCCCTTCCAGAGAGGGAGGGACCACGCTCCTCAGCAGGTCAGGGGGAATGGTACCAGACTGCCAAATTGCAGTCAGGACTGTATGCAGGCCCCGAGCCATAGGTTCACCCCCAGCCTTTAGCAGTTCAGCAGGGATATCACATATGCCTGCAGCTTTCCCACTCTTCAGCTTGGAAATCGCCAGCCAAAACCTCTGTTAGGGTAGGAGGTTCCTCGCTGATGGGGGGGTCCGGCACAGGCACTGCGACATCGCGGGCATCCAAGCTAACTGTTGGAGGGTCCACCGGGTAAAAAACTGTTTCAAAATACACAGCCCAACATTCACGAACCCCAACATGATCTGAGATGATCCGTCCATCCGCTGATCGGACGCAGTCATCTGTGGGGAAAGGGCTTAGGGTTCAGTTTTCTCAGGGCTTGGTAGGCAGGGCGAAGGTCATTTACCAAGAAAGGGCCTTCGACCTCTCAGCAAGATTCATGATAGACAGTTCATTGTCCCTTCTCAAAAGTGTCCTAGACCCCTACGCACCATGGAACAAAGCAAGACTTGATTACCATTCACCCGAGCCTTGCGACACCCCTTCAGTGGCCTCTAATGTCCCCAGGGAGAGGGGATTTGCCTTGTCTTTGGGCGTACGCCAATGGACTCCTGAGCTGCTTCGAGTGTTACGCACTTGAAGGACTCCCTCAGAGCAACTGGGTCCGTCAGGTTGCTGGTTTCTGTGAATCGGTCAGAGACTGCCGTGGCGAACCCACGGGCACACTCCTCCTCCCTTAGTCTGTCCAAGTGAAACACCTTAGGGTGGCCACTGGAGGGACGGGGAGTTTTGAAGTGGACCCGCAGGGTAGCCACAAGCAGCCTATGGTCGGTGCCACAGAACTCAGCACTCCGGTAAACCCTGCAGTTCTGAAGGATCCTCCATTGCGTGCTAACAAGAATGTGGTCGATCTCCTTGGCCACTGTACCCATATCGCTGTACCAAGTCCAGCGATGCGGGTTGGAGCGCTGGTACCAGGAGCCAGAGATCCTCATTTTCTGAGACCTAGCAAAGTCCCGGAGAAGGAGGCTATTCTCGCTGCTGGGATCAGCTCCCGAGCCATGGGGGCCGACAGACATCTCGTAGCCAGCTCAGTCACAGCCGGAACCGCATTGAAGTCGCCCAGAAAAAATGGGGAATGTCTCGCCGGGGGCAATCGTTCTGCCCCCAGATTCGAGTTTGGCGTAGAAAAGCCTCTTTCACATCGGTTTATATACATCGGTAGGAGCGTATCAGCAATAAGAGACAAGAAGCCAAAAGCATGCTCAGTCTCAATGCCATGATACGCTCATCAACCAGTGTCACCTCGACTACCGCGGGTTGAAGACGACTGGAGATGGCTATGGCTACACCCTGGAGGTGGTGACCATCGCTACGGCCCGACCAGTAGTAGGTGTAAACCACCCACATGATCGTGCCGCTACCAGGTCTTCTCACCTCTGAGAGGGCAGCCACCTCAACTCCCAGTCGCTTCAATTCCCGCGGTAGCAGAGGTAACCGCTCATCCTGCCGCAAGGGCCGGATGTATCAAGCGCCTACCGGGAAAGGACGCCTGAGGTTAAGCCTCGGGTGGTCACTCCGGGTGCACGCCACCTCTGCCACCCCCGCCAACACAGCCCCAAATAAAGGGGGTCGGCAGGCTGTGGGACCACCTGTCCACCTGTGGGGTTCCCGAGGGCTTTCCCCCACAAGCTTCATGGTGGGTTGGCGCCTGCCGGGGCACAGGCGGGACGAGTAACTCTCGTTCCAATCCTGCACCCCGACATTTGCCCTCCCAGCGGGACCCACAGCCCCCCCTTACTTGCGGGTGGGGGGACAACACCCCTCCCCAGCATTTCCATTTCTAAGGGACGTTGCCGAGGGTCATTCTGGGGGGAGGAGGTGGCAAGGCCCACCTCCCCCGAGCCGCCCCATTACCCCAGGGTGGCTAGGGGACAGGAATTGGTACGAAGCCAGAGCGTGTCCACATGCCGGTGGGCCATAACTCCGTACCTCTGGGGCCTCCTGCTTACCCATGGGTGGCCACGAGGAGGCACTGCAGAAGTCTTGATGATGGAGGGGAGACTTATGCAGAAGCTGCTCCCTTTTTCGCACTGGGCTAGCCAGGGGTGGAAGCTGCAAGCGAGAAGGCATGCAAACACTTAACACTATCCCAGGCTACCACACCATCGCTTCACATCACCATGCGTGTGAAGCACCCATAAAATATATACTATATATATATATATTTTATATATATATATATATTATATATACCAAGGTATACAAAGCTCTCTGCTTGCTCACCGCAAGCATGGATCGACTGAACGGGTTTCCCTACCAGGCCCTCAAAGTTTGAATCTTGGTCTTGGTCCAGGAGACCTCTAAGCCTAAGGGCTTTGCCTCATTGCTAAATGCATCAAGAGCCGCCACCAGTGACTCCAGGGACTCAGATAGGATTGCAACATCATCAGCAAAGTCAAGGTCTGAGGCATAGATATTGCCCCGGTTGTTCCACACTGACTTTAGTAGTAGCTCTGCCTATTATCCCGTCCATGCAGGTGTTGAAAAGTGTTGGGCAAGGACACACCTTGCCTCACCCTGAATTAACAGGGAAGAAGTTTGACAAACTTTCAGTACCCGGGATAAAGGCTTGCTATTAGGCCAACAATCTGTGTCGGAATTCCCCCCAGTCTCAGGTCTCCATAGCGATTCACCCAAAGCACTGAGTCAAAGGCTTTTTGAGGTTGATGTAGGCTGCAAAACAGCCTACGACCAAACTCACAAAAAGCGTTCCACAATTACTTGAAGCACTAATATTTGGTCTATTGTGGACTTGCCAGGAGTGAATCCAGACTGCTCCGATGTCTTAGTAGGTGATCACAGATCCGTTTCAGAAGAATGTGGGCAAAATTTTTGGCCTGGTATGCTGAGCAGTGTAATGCAATGGTAGTTGCTACAGCCCCAACAATCCCCTTCCCCTTCCAGAGAGGAATGACCAACCTCAACAGGTCGGGGGGAGGGTACCAGACTGCCAGATGGTATTTAAGACTGCAGCAAGCCCCAAGCCATAGGTTCACCCCACCCTTTAGAAGTTCAGCAGGGATATCACATGTGCCTAGGGTTTTTCCCATACTTCAGCTTGGAAATTGCCATCCTAACCTCCATTAGGGTAGGATTGATTGATTGATTTAAAATTATCTGCCACGTCAATTATCTGCCACTTTTCCCTCTCAAAGTGCTTGACTTTTAGCCATCATCAGCCCATGAGTCAGTCTTGTGTGCTCGATTCTTAGTCTTGTTAATGCAACTTCCACTTTTCGGTTGGGATGGATGCTAGTCACCCAACTGCCAAGGTCATCTCTAATCTCTCGCAGTTTGTTTCTGGAGGTATGCCTCCATTGTTCCTTCCATTTATCACAAAGGCAACTCCTGATGTTGGGTTTCAAGTTGCTGTGTGGGAGAGGAAAACAAAACATCACAAGGCTGAGCAGCAGCTGTTTTGGCCTGCTGATCAGCTCGCTCATTCCCACTGATACCAACAGCACTGGCACACAACACAGAGTTATCTTTTTACGTGTTGACATCAATGCAAGCCAATCTTGAACCTCCCTCACTACTGGATGTGATGAGTTTAAGTTCTTGATTGCTTGCAAGGCACTACGAGAATCGGAATATATCACAATAGAATGGTTCGTAAGATCAAATAGTCATCTTAACTGTTTGCAAGGATGACATGTACCTCTGCAGTGAAGATCTTCCTTCTGCTCACTGCTGAAAAACCCCAAACCCCATTTTCAGATTTTAAACCCCATCTGTATATATTGCATCCGATCCTTGGTACTTAGAAATATGCTGAAGAAATCTCTCTCTGACTTCGGGCTTTGTATCTCTCCCTTTCCCAATTCCGACCAAATCCAGCTCAACTTGATTAGTCCAAGGGGGACAATTGGGGAATTCCAACAGCCAGAACCTTAGTGGGGACTTAATTAAGATCTTCCACAAGATTCCTCATTCTCCTACCATAAGATTGGCTATCCTAAAGGGGGGTTGAAAATCAATCTGGATGTAGGAGATCCTGGAATCCCTTGTAGTCCGTGTAGTGATTCAAGTTCTGTAGTCCCAGCGTAATGAAAGAGGTGGTTCTCCACTCTCAGCATACAGGGACTCCACAGGTGAAGACCTGAAACCCCCCAAGTCCAGATTCTGAGTCCAACACCCGAGAAACAGTGGGAGTTGAAGATGAATAAGCCTCACACCCCATAATCAAGCTTACTATGTATAAGCGCTTGGTAAAGCTGCAGAAGCATTGTGCGGTCTGCACTCCAAAATAGATATGAAAGAACCCGCTTTTGTAGCCTTCACTTTTAACGTTTGATGGAGGAAACCCATGTAAGCATTGAGTCAAAAATTAGACTCAAGTAATTCCCCCTCTTGGACAAATTGCAGTGATTTTCCCTCCTAAATAGAGGGGAGGATGGAATTTTCCTCATTTGTGGAAATGTATAGCCATGGTCTTACTTGGGGAAAAATTTGAACCCATGATATGTTTGCCAACTGTACACCCTGTTTTATTGCAGCCTGCATTGGTCCTTGCACATCCTGTAAGTTTTCCTCTGAGCAGTACAGTGTAAAGTCATCCACCTACAGATTACAGGAGACAGCACTTGGAACAACCTTTACAATGTCCTTTATAGCAGTGGCAAATAGGGTCACACTTAAGACATTCCCTCGTGGGACCCCTTCCAGCTGATCTTCCAGGTTAGAGAAACTGTTTCCCACTCGAACTCTAAACTTCCTGTTAGCAAGGAAGCTTTGTATGAAGGTAGGTAATGCTCCTCTTAAACCAATGTCATACAGCTTTAAAAGTATGCCATGCTTCCAAGTGGTATCATAAGCCTTTTCTAGGTCAAAGAAGACTGCTAACATGTGATGTCGCTGTGTGAAGGAATTCTGTATAGCAGTTTCCATCCTTACAAGTGCATATGTGGTCGATCTCAATCTTCTAAACCCATATTGATATGGGGTCAGCATGTTTTCCTTTTCTAGCAGCCATGTCAACCTGAAATTTTACCATTTTCTCCATCAGCTTGCAGAAGCAGCTGGTGAGAGAAATTGGTCTGTAATTTCCTGGTGTGGAAGCATCCTTACCAGGTTTAGGGACAGGAATGATTATAGCCTCTTTCCATGTGGATGGCACTGTACCCTCCCTATAGATCCTATTGAATAGGTCCAACAAGAACTTCTGGGAGCTCTCTGGTAAGTGAGATATCATTTGGTATGGAATATCGTCACTTCCTGGGGCAGTCTTACGGCAGAGCTGCAAAGCAGAGTCCATCTCCTAGTGCAAAAATGGAAAGTTGTATGGAAGTTCTGCTGCAGTCCTACTGAAGAATAGCACTGGGTGTCGTTCCTGCTCAGCTGAAGAGTGGGGAATCAGGCAGTGTAAAATGCCCCCAGAGGAGATCTCTGCCATAGATTTAGCTAGACTCATTAGCAACATCTTTTTTGTTTGTGATGATTATGCATCTATCTTCAAAGCAGGTGGTGACAGTTTATGTGCTCTTTCCAGCGATCTTACGCATCTTATCCCCTTCCCATGCTAAGGGGGTCCAGAGTTTAAACGAGGAGATGTACAAATACCATTCACCTCCTGCAAAAGTATTGGAAAAATGGTCACTTCCATATAAGTCTTCCATGACCTGCCAAATGAAAATTCATCTGTGAATCAGGTGAGCCAATTGACAGGTCTATATTGGAGAATGTCCCAGTTTGAATCTGGAAATGTGTGGGAGTGTCA
>NW_023660417.1:17500-19330 GCF_015228065.2 Penaeus monodon | reverse complement strand
CACCAATGTTTGAGCAATTAAATTTTTGTTGACACTGTATGTAATGTTGTCAAAAGTTTTGAATCGAGCTTTAGAGGTGGTGTGGAGTCCATTGTTTTGAGTTTATTGAAAGTCGATAGTTGGTAGTTGGTGGTCACTGTTGCAGTCGGCACCAGGTCTTGTCTTGGCATTTTTATACAAACTTTTCCATTTCTGGTTCAACACAATGTAGTCAATTGGTTGCGTGTTCTTTTGTTTGGGGGAAAAACTACGTGTACAAGTGTCTTGGGTGGGTTGGAAACAATGTGTTGGCTATAACTAGATTATTTGCACTACAGAATTCAATAAAAATCTTCACCTCTTTCATTTATAACTCCAAGGCCGAATTTTCCACAGATCATTTTTACCTACTTTGCGTTGAGGTCTCCCATGATTACCTTTACATCTCTGTTAGGGATTGTGCCTAAAGTTTCTTGGAGAGTGTTATAAAAAAATTCCATTTCTTCATTCATTGCAAGGTTGGTTGGTGCCTAGCATTGTACAATACTAATGTTATGAGGTTTTGCTTGTATTCTGACTTTTAAAATGCGATTATTATTGGGCTGTACACAATTAGTGCATTTGCAGTTTTTTCGTGAGAATCATAGGAAACTCCGTGACTATAATTTCTTCTTCTTTTCCAGAAAAAAGAAACTGTCTTGTTTTCTTTAGTTTGAAACTTCCATGACTTTTCCAATTGGCCTCACTAATTCCTAGTATTTGAATGTTGTATCTATCCATTTCGTTACAGACAGTATGTAATTTACCCATCTCTTTCATTTTCCTTACGTTCACGTTCCGATTTTTAATGTGTTTTTTAATTGGACATGTTTTCTTATCTTCTTTGTCTTCCAGATGCATGTTTAACTGGTTGCCCACTGAAACAACGCGCCCCTTGATAACCCACGCGACGGGCGATGTGGTATGAATTATCATTTCTGTATTTAATCATTGGTGTAGAGGTTTGTCAGGAGAAAAGAAAAGTTGACTGGAATCCCCCAGGCTCCTTCTCATTGCGTTGTATAGATCCCTGTAAAAGTCTTCCACTACCCTAATGATTTCATTCCTATTATGTCACTTCTCCGTCAGGTTTATTACATAATTTAATATCTCGCTGTTCCGAGTCTCCTTTTAGCTGTTTCATGCTGGTACCTGGAGTACTGTTTCATTTATTATTTGAGTATTGAATTTCCGTACAATCTTCTCTCTTCTTTTTATTTATAGTCTTTGTTAGTTCGGCTAATTATATCTTGTCCCTGTTTGACAATGCATAAGCTGCTTAGGGTGTGAGAGCTTGCTGTAGCTTTGCTTGATGTTCTTACCGCCTACTTCAAGTGCAGCTTCCTTTATTATGTCATTGAATTGTTTGTTGATTTGGTCAATATTGAGATCTGGTCTTCAAGTTAGCTAAATTTGGCTGTGGCTTTCGCATGAGTTTCTTCCTTTCCCTTCTGAGGTGTGATTTATTTTGGCCTTCGGCCATACTATGGTCGCTACCAATATTTACTTTATTAATAACTTCCACATTTTTACTATATCGCGTCTATTTGAAATTGTGAGGTCAATTTCGTTTTTTATGCCAGATGGCGACTTTCATGTCCATTTCCGCTCTAGTCTTTTTTCGAAGAATGTATTCAAGATATTGAGTGATCGAGCCTCCGCAAAATCGATTAGCCTTTGTCCCCTCTCATTCCTAGTGCATATTCCGTGATTCCCCACTACGGTTTCTCCTTCTGTCTTTTTTCCTGTTTTGGCATTAAAATTTCCCATAATTATTGTGAAATGGAGTTTTACTCTCTCGCTAGAAGCTCT
>NW_023660417.1:7500-12500 GCF_015228065.2 Penaeus monodon | reverse complement strand
AGCAACACTAGGCAATATTAAGGTCTCGGACCTTGACTTTGCCGACGATGTTGCCATCCTATCTGAGTCCTTGGAGTCACTTGTGGTGGCTCTTGATGCATTTAGCAATGAGGCGAAGCCCTAGGCCTAGAGGTCTCTGGACCAAGACCAAGATTCAGGGCTTTGGGGGCCTGTTAGGGGAACCCGTTCAGTCGATCCATGCTTGCGGTGAGGACGTTGAAGTCACAGAAAGTTTTACATACCTTGGTAGCGTAGTCATATCTCTGGGTTGTCAGACAGGAAGTCAGTAGACGGATTGTCTGGCAACAGGAGCCATGAAACTCGATCAACAAGAGCGTTTGGAGATGTCGGTACCTATGCAGAAGGACCAAGCGCGCATGTCTTCAAGGCCTTGATACTTCAGTTTTGCTCTATGGAAGCGAAACCTGGACGCTATCCAGTGCCTTGGAGTCTCGCCTTGATGCCTTTTGTAACAAGTCCCTTCGCCGGATCATGGGGTTCAGTTGGCAGGACCACATGTCCAACCGGCGGTTACACCGTGAGACTGGCATGGGACCTGTTACTTGCATAATCCGGGATCGCCAACTCAGGCTATATGGCCACCTAGTTCGCCTCCCTATGGACGACCCTGCCCACCAGGTTGTCTCTCTGCGAGACAACCCTGGGTGGAGGACACCTGTGGGACGTCCTAGGAGATCATGGCTTGGGCAGCTCGACGAGACCTGTCGCGAGGAACTAGAGATGGGCCGTGTGCCTGCCTGGAGACTCGCCTCGAGGGATCCTCGTGGCTGGAAGCGAAGGGTGGATGCGGCCTTGCGCCCCCGTCGGCGTTAGCCCCTTGATGATGATGATGATGATATATATATATATATATACATATATATATATATATATATATATTATATTATATATATATATATATATATATATATATATATATATATATCTGTGTGTATATATATATATATGTGTGTGTGTGTGTGTGTGTGTGTGTGTGTGTGTGTGTGTGTGTGTGTGTGTGTGTGTGTGTATATATATATGCATGTATGTATACATATATAAATATATACATATATATATATATATATATATATATATATATATATATATTATATATTATATGCATATATGCATATATATATGTAGATATCTACATAGATATATATGTTTGTGTATACACACACACACACACACACACACACACACACACACACACACACACACACACACGCTTAACAGACCCCCAAAGTCCTGAAGTTTAGTCTTGGTCCAGGAGACCTGGCTTGACTTTGGGTAGTAGCTCTGACTATTATCCAGCCTATGCAGGTGTTGAAATGTGTAGGTGAAAGGATACAGCCTGCCTCACCCCTGAATTAAACAGGAGAGAAATCTGACAGACCCCCACCACACTTTGCAGAACTTTCAATACTGTTATATAGCCCAAAATTTGTGTCGGAATTCCTGAGTCTCAGAATCTCTCATAGCGATTCTCAATGCACCGAGTTAAATGTGTTCTTGAGGTCGATTTAGGCTGCAAGCAACCCACGGCCGAACTCACTATGGTGTTCCACAATTACTCGAAGTGCTAGGATATGGTTTATTGTGGACTTGCCAGGGTGAATCCAGACTGCACTGGTTTCTGGTGCCTTAGTAGTTGGTCGTGGATCTGTTTCAGAAGAATGAGGGCGAAAAAATTGCTTGGTATGCTGAGCAGTGTAATGCCATGGTAGTTGCTAGAGTCCCAGCGATCCAACCATAAGGGTAGGAGGTTCTGGACTGATGGGTGGTCCGGCAAACGTATTGTGATACCATTTGCATCACAATAAACTTTTGAAGGGTCTACCTGGTACAACACCTCAAAATACTCAGCCCATTGTTCACGGACTGCAGTCATCTGTGAGGAGGGCTTAGAGTTCAGCTTTCTCAGGGCTTGGTAGGCAGGGCGAAGGTCATTTACCAAGAAATGGCCTTCAACCTCCTCAGCAAGATTCCTGATGGACTGTTCCTTGTCCTTTCTCAGCAGTGTCCAAGTTCTACACAAAAAAGAGCGATGCAAGACCTGATTGCCATTCAGCCGAGCCATGCGACACACTTCAGTAGCTTCCAATGTTTCCAGGGAAATTAAATTCTGCCTAGCCATCGGGCATACACCAATGGACTCCTGCGCTGTTTCGAGTGTTCCACTGATGGACTCCCATAGAGCAAACTGGGTCCATCAGACTTTCAAGTCTGTGAATCGATCAGAGGACTGCCGTGGTGAATCGACGAGCACACTCCCCCTCCCTCAGTCTGTCCAATTGAAACTCTAGAGTGACCACTGGAGGATGAAGAGTTTTGAAGTGGACCAGTAGGGTAGCCACTACGAGCCTCTGGTCAGTGCCACATAACTCGGTACTCCAGTAAACCCCGCAATTCTGAGGATCCTCCATCACGTGCTAACAAGAATGTGGTCGATCTCCTTGGTCACTGTACCCATATTGCTATACAGCAATGTCGGTTGGAGCGCTGATGGCAGGAGCAAGAAATCCTCATTACCTGGGACCCGGAGAAGGAAGCTGTTCTCGCTGCTGGGATCAGCTCCCGAGCCATGGGGGCCGACAGAACACCCGTCTGTCGGCCCCATGGCTCGGGAGCTGATCCCAGCAGCGAGAACAGCTTCCTTCTCCGGGTCCCAGGTAATGAGGATTTCTTGCTCCTGCCATCAGCGCTCCAACCGACATTGCTGTATAGCAATATGGGTACAGTGACCAAGGAGATCGACCACATTCTTGGTAGCACGCGATGGAGGATCCTGCAGAATTGCGGGGTTTACTGGAGTTCCGAGTTATGTGGCACTGACCAGAGGCTCGTAGTGGCTACCCTACTGGTCCACTTCAAAACTCTTCATCCTCCAGTGGTCACTCTAGAGTTTCAATTGGACAGACTGAGGGAGGGGGAGTGTGCTCGTCGATTCACCACGGCAGTCTCTGATCGATTCACAGAACTTGAAAGTCTGATGGACCCAGTTGCTCTATGGGAGTCCATCAAGTGGGAAACACTCGAAACAGCGCAGGAGTCCATTGGTGTATGCCCGATGGCTAGGCAGAATTTAATTTCCCTGGAAACATTGGAAGCTACTGAAGTGTGTCGCATGGCTCGGCTGAATGGCAATCAGGTCTTGCATCGCTCTTTTTTGTGTAGAACTTGGACACTGCTGAGAAAGGACAAGGAACAGTCCATCAGGAATCTTGCTGAGGAGGTTGAAGGCCATTTCTTGGTAAATGACCTTCGCCCTGCCTACCAAGCCCTGAGAAAGCTGAACTCTAAGCCCTCCTCACAGATGACTGCAGTCCGTGAACAATGGGCTGAGTATTTTGAGGTGTTGTACCAGGTAGACCCTTCAAAAGTTAGTGTGGATGCAAATGGTATCACAATACGTTTGCCGGACCCACCCATCAGTCAGGAACCTCCTACCCTTATGTTGGATCGCTGGGACTCTAGCAACTACCATGGCATTACACTGCTCAGCATACCAAGCAATTTTTTCGCCCTCATTCTTCTGAAACAGATCCACGACCAACTACTAAGGCACCAGAAACCAGTGCAGTCTGGATTCACCCTGGCAAGTCCACAATAAACCATATCCTAGCACTTCGAGTAATTGTGGAACACCATAGTGAGTTCGGCCGTGGGTTGCTTGCAGCCTAAATCGACCTCAAGAACACATTTAACTCGGTGCATTGAGAATCGCTATGAGAGATTCTGAGACTCAGGAATTCCGACACAAATTATTGGGCTATATAACAGTATTGAAAGTTCTGCAAAGTGTGGTGGGGGTCTGTCAGATTTCTCTCCTGTTAATTCAGGGGTGAGGCAAGGCTGTATCCTTTCACCTACACATTTCAACACCTGCATAGGCTGGATAATAGTCAGAGCTACTACCCAAAGTCAAGCCAGGTCTCCTGGACCAAGACTAAACTTCAGGACTTTGGGGGTCTGTTAAGCGTGTGTGTGTGTGTGTGTGTGTGTGTGTGTGTGTGTGTGTGTGTGTGTGTGTGTATACACAAACATATATATCTATGTAGATATCTACATATATATATGCATATATGCATATATATATATATATATATATATATATATATATATATATATATATATATATATATATATATATATATATATGTATATATATATGCATATATATATACACACACACACACACACACACACACACACACACACACACACACACACACACACACACACACATATATATATATATTACACACAGATATATATGTATATATATATATATATATATATATATATATATATATATATATATATATATATATATATATATTATTGTATATATATTATATATATCATTCATCATTCATCAAGGGGCTAACGCCGACGGGGGCGCAAGGCCGCATCACCCTTCGCTTCCAGCCACGAGGATCCCTCGAGGCGAGTCTCCAGGCAGGCACACGGCCCATCTCTAGTTCCTCGCGACAGGTCTCGTCGAGCTGCCCAAGCCATGATCTCCTAGGGACGTCCCACAGGTGTCCTCCACCCAGGGTTGTCTCGCAGAGAGGACAACCTGGTGGGCAGGGTCGTCCATAGGGAGGCGAAACTAGGTGGCCATATAGCTGAGTTGGCGATCCCGGATTATGCAAGTAAAAACAGGTCCCATGCCAGTCTCACGGTGTAAACCGCGGTTGGACATGTGGTCCTGCCAACTGAAACCCATGATCCGGCGAAGGGACTTGTTACAAAAGCATCAAGGCGAGGACTCCAAGGCACTGGATAGCGTCCAGGTTTCGCTTCCATAGAGGAAAACTGGAAGTATCAAGGCCTTGAAGACATGCAGCTTGGTCCTTCTGCATAGGTACCGACATCTCCAAACGCTCTTGTTGATCGAGTTCATGGCTCCTGTTGCCAGACCAATCCGTCTACTGACTTCCTGGTCTGACAACCCAGAGATATGGACTACGCTACCAAGGTATGTAAAACTT
>NW_023660416.1:0-19337 GCF_015228065.2 Penaeus monodon | reverse complement strand
CCAAACGGTGGATGTGCTTTTTGATTATTTTGTATATTTCGCTTTTGGGGGATCAATTTACTGTACAGAAGCATTTTTGTGTTTTGGCTTCTTGTCCTTTTTCAGTTTTTTCAAATTTCCTGTTATGAGCGGGGGTATTCGGAAATATTTTTAATTCTGCCCTTTTTGATTCATCAGCGAAAGCAAAGAAGTGAAGCTCTGTGTTTTAAATGGATGTAAAAGGGAAGGGCGCAAGATTTTATTTTTTATATCAAGAGACTTAAAACAAAAGCTGGCTTTGCCTTTTCCCCCAAAACAAAATAAAGAAAAATGCTTTACTGGAGATTTTAAATTTATTCAGCAGCAAATTTTTTTTCCGTCAGGGTTTCCTTTTGCTTTTCCCAACTCTTTGTAAAATTTTGTGTTTTATGCCTTTTCCACTTTTCTTTACGACTTATTTTTTCATTTCTTTATCGTTTTTTTTCCTGGACTAAAACAGTTACCATTTTTCAGAAAAAAATTAAAAAGAACAGGATCCAGGATAAAATGAAATACGAGAATGCGAAAAAAACCCCTACGTTCGCTCGGTTGATTTTTAAACAGAATTAATATCGCGGTAGCACCCCCGGAACCCTAAGGAAAGGAAAAGCCCATGGGGAAAGTTAACCTCGCCCGAGCTATGACATGGGGGAAAGCCCGGCCTGCGCGACTAATCCCGATCGCTCGGTGAACCGAGTCTTGCCCCCCTTGGTGCCCAGCCACAGCAGTAACCTCCAGCCGACAGTTGAACTTCTCGCGCCTGGGCGGGCGCGAACCCCCGACCCTCGGGTGAGAGGCCGACGGGTTTTTACCATTTTTCTTTTCCCCGGAGGCTCGGCAGCCCCTTTTAAATGGCCCTGTAAATACATTCCTTAAGACCTAAGCACAGCAGCAACCTGGGGCCGCCAGTGACCCAGGCAAAGCCCCAAGGGGCAAGAAGGGAAAATGCTGCATAGGCTCAACTGTCTTGTTTCAAAAGCTTTAATAAATTTGTAAAATGAATAATCATGGATAAAAAAACGCTACAAATAAAAGTAAAAAAATGAAAACTGCGATATTCGCACTGTAAGGGTTATATAAAAAGAGGATGAAGCATTTTCAGGGAAACATAAACAGGCTCCCCCCTCTCTCCCGGGGGAAATCGTCCTTGATTGGACGATCAGAGAGGGGGGGGATGGTTCCGGAAAGGGTGGGGGAGGGGGCGCAGCGGGTGGAGCCGAGCAACGCCAAAGAGTTAGCATGATGCCATGATCCCTCGATCATGGGCTTTGCACGGGCAATTAAAGAGATGCACCGCGCCCGGCCCCATGCAATCCGGCCTCGGCTCTTCCGCGTTACCGGCGGGACGCCCCCCCATTTTTTGATGCCCGTGCTAGTGTTTGCATGTAGCTTCGTGCCCTACTGCTCTCTTCCTATGCGAATTTCGGCATTAGGATGACTCTGTGCAACCTTCTGGGAACTGGCCCCCATCTTCGGGCGCTGTGGGACGTGGGCAGACCTTACCCCCCGCAGGGGGGGGTGTGTCTGGGGGGCCTTAGAAGGCCTGCCTTACGGTGTGCATAGAGTTCCCCATTCTTTTGTTAGGGATTGGTCGGCAGCCATCTGAGATGCCACTCTTTTTTTTTCGAATAGGGCGATAGGCAGGTAGACCCCCCTTTGTAGGCCTTCAGCCAGGTTCTGTCTAATGCAGCTGCAGAAGAACTAAAGTTCCCGTGATAGGAAGTACCGGGAAAAAAAGTTAGTCTTTCTCCCTCACTGGATGAAATAGTCTGGGTTGACTATTTCAGAGGGATGAAGGAAATTTACGGAACAGGTACAGGTCCCCTCTCCCCTCAGAGGTGAAATTTTGGGTGTTTCAGGAGAAGAGGGATTCACGTTAAACTCACCCTCCCAAAAAAATGCCGGGAAAAAAAGTCAGCTCCCCCCCTCCTGTATGGAAACGTCTGTGGTTGGCTGTTTCCAGGGGACGAAGGAGCTTACGGAAAAACGGGTAAGAACCCCCCCTTTCTCCCCTGGGGTGAAACACCCTTTTGGATGTTTCAGAGAGAAGAGGGTTCCCCCTAAAAAAACCGTCCTGCCATAGGAACCTCCTGGAAAAATGTTCCTTTCTCTCCCTCACTGTGGTGAAACAGTTTTGGGGGCCGGCTGTTTTCAGAGGGATGAAGGAACTGACGGAAAAAAGGTGCAGGACCCCCTCTTTTCTCAATGAGGGAAAAAACCCTTTGGGCGTTTCAGAGAAAAGGGGGATTCACTTTGAAAAAGGGTCAGGTCCCCTCCGAGGAGCGGAGGGAACGCCTGGAAAAAGTGAAAGAGCTCCCTTCCTCATGGGGGAGGGCAGAAGTGTTCCCAGCAATGATGTCCTGTGGTTAAGGGGGCACCCCCTTTGGGGATACCCCCAGGGGTTTGCACCTACCCACGTTTTTGGTGCGTGGACCCTTGTGAGCGGGAGACGGAGCCCTGGAGGTTGAGCGATGCCGTGCACGAGTACGCCCTGGGCTAGAACACGCTTTTTGGCCCTCATTCTGGAAGACAGGCGGCCTGATCCAGGCCCGGTCAGGTAAATGGGTGGTCCCCCTGGGGAGGTGGGGTTTCAAGCAGTCATGTGCCGTTGGTCCCCCAACCGTCCGTTTTCCCAGTGCAATCGGCAAATTTGGCCCGGATATTCATATCCCCCCTGTTGCTTTTTAGAATTGGTTTAGCACTCAGCTTCCCCTTGTGGACTCCGTGGTGGGTGGGGGGGTGAGGAAAACCCACTCCCAAGTACATGGAAAATCTAAATAAAAACCCCCCACAGACAGCCCTTTGTGACGCCCCCGTGCAAGGCCCAGACCACGGCCCCACCCTGAAGCCTTACTGCCCCCGGGGGGCAAAAAAAAAACCCAGCCAGGATGACACTGTCATGCCTGCTGCCAAGATGGCGGACAAGACAAACAAATATGTACAAACATGTCGTCCACGATTGTCCAAAGATGGACTCTGTGCTGGCCCCCCCGGGCCCAGCACCCAGCCCAGGAAGGTCTCTGAGCCCCCTCAGACGACCCCACTGACGAATCAGGGCCCCCACCCGAACCAGCCGAAACAGCTGGGCCTCCACGAGCAACCCCCAAAGCCGAAAGGGCGGACCCGAAACGGCCGGGGCCCGGAGTCGACTTGAGGCGGTCTGGCCCCAAAGGCTTTTCCCCGCAATTTAAGGCCCCTTTAAAACCCCGAAGGTTTCGACAATCCCTACCAAATGGAAAGGGGCATTGGAGAGCCAGGCAAAATCCGGCTGTCGACCCGGGTTTGCGCGAGACGGGGCATGAATCGTGCCCAAAGATCAAGCCACCCTTTTTTCCTGCAGGAGACAAAGGAGTTAAAAGAGGGGAGGAAAGGAGCCTCTCGCCACTAAAACCCCGGGGAGAAAGAGCAAGATGGTGCTATTTGGCTTTCATCTCATACGATGTGAGGTGTAACATCACACCCAAGGTATGGAGGCTTCCGTTTGTCAAAGGGGGGAAGACCCCAACAGGAAAAGTCCGGGGACATGAAAGGTCCCCCAAGCCCCACCCTTGATCTGGGAAAATGGGGTACCTACAACCTACGCATTATGTGCCTGAACCATTTCGGTGTTTCAAGTGCCAAAAAGTACGGACACCACAGGCAACTGTACAGCCAACCCAAAAATGGGGTGTCTGTAGCAAGGACACAATACTGAGGTGTGCATCAAGGCAATAAAGAAGAAAAGAAGGACACAACGCCAAATGCCTAACTGTGCCAAGAGGCATCACGCCTGGAGCCTGGTTGCTCTGTCAGGAAAGAGGCGGCCCTCAAACGGAAAGAGGTTGCTAAAAAGCGCCCAGACTTTTTTCCCTCCCCCCCCAGGCACCTACTTGGGGGAGGAAAAAAAGGAAAAAGGCTTCCCGACCCCTAAGAGGAAGGAAGTGCCCCCCAGCCGAAACCGGAGATCCCCGGGGACAATCGGGATTTCCCCCCAAGGAAGCAAGGAGGGAACCAAAGGAAGAAAGGTTCCAACAGCACCACACGGCCCCCCCAGCCCCAAAAGCCCCTGTTCTTCGGAGGGGGACATGTCGATCCTGATCCTGCGTGGTACAGCAGTGGCAGTACCCCCGTCCAGGACCGGGAAGAGGCGGATAAGGCAGTCAGTGTTGCCATGAGACTCTTAAACCAAACCGTGAAAGCATAAAGGGAAGGAAGATGGAAAAGGCCAAATCACCCCAAAATCCTCTCCCTAGCCCAGTCGAGACTCCCCTCCCTCTCCAAGCCAGGCTAGCCCCACAGGCAGAGCCTAGCCGGGCTATGCCCTCACAGGCAGACCCTAACCAGGTGAAGTGCCACAAGCCGAACAGAAGAAGCTGAGCTGCCCAGGAAGGCCAGCCAATGCACAGAAACAGGGGCCCCGAGAAAAAGCCAAAAACGAAAAGTCAGAGCTCCCAAAGGTTTCCCCCCCCCCCCAGGGACCCAGGGATACTGACACCGAAAGAGAGTCCTCAAGCAGTGAGGATCTACAATGGAGTTTCAGACTCCGACCGTAAACCCCGAATGTGACGATGTCTCTGATGTAACTATCAATTAGTAACATCATGACAGAATCTAAGTATTTGCAGTGGAACATCTGTGGCTTTCCTAAAGGGAGGCTCCTCCACGAAATAGTGCGATCAAGGAGCTTTGAATCGTCAGCTCCAGGGAATTTCAGGGGGAAAGCTGTTCGTTTCTCAGGGTATACGTCACGCGCTGCCACGTTCCGATGGAAAAAAGAGGCCTGATGACCCTGGTAAAGGGAAAAAAAATTCCGCTCCGCAATAGCCGATGCACCGACTGTGGAGAAGATTTTGAATCTTTGCGTCGAGATTAATGGGGGGGGGCCCCCTAAAATTTGTACAACGTGTACAGCAGGCCACACGTAGTAGCTTAGCATCAGCCGGGTATGTGCTTCCGCAGCACACGCCCGAGGATCATAGGGGGGGGACTTCAAGCACACCCCCCCATCCTGGCCCCCTGCGGGTACCGGATGCGGCTGGCCGTCACATACCCAAAGGCTCGAGACATTCCCGAGACGCTCTCCCAACACCCAGGAGCCAACGCTGTGAGAGGGGGGGGTCCAGACCTCCCCCGGCCACTGGACTCTGGTGGAGAGGATTGGCTGGCGTGCGAGAGCCCTCATAGTGACCTTTATGGCACTATAACAACCCCCCATGGTAGGGCCCAGCCGAAATACCACGACCGAACCAAAGGGAAAAAACAGACAAGGCCAACTGGCAGGCGTTCCAGAGCGCCTTGGCCGCTTCTGAGAAGCAATGAACCCACACAGAGGGAAAATGTGGAAGTGCTACAACCCAGACTTGTAAATGCCATTGATGAGGCAGCCTCAGGGGCCCAACCCAAAATCGGCCTGGGCCCAGGAGTCACAAGGACCCCTGGTACTTCAATGAGAATTAGGGGGGTCACCACAGGGTAAACATGTGCCAAAAACATTTCCAAAGGCAAAAAACCCCCCGACACCTAGCCCCCTAAGGGAGGCGGTGAGGGATCCCAAAGGAAACTGCCAGCAGAGGGGGCGGGGAAAAGTGGGGGGAATGGTGTGAGTCTTTCGATCACCGTCCACCCTCTCAGAGCTATGGCAAGGGTAAGCGAGCCACCAGCCGTCGCCCGAGATGCACGACCACGCCCCCCAGGCAGAGGCCAACAGACTGCGCAAGATTTCTCTGCGAGAACGAGCAGGGGACAGTCTGCCAGCCGAATGAGGGCAAGACAAGAACGCCTACAACCAGACAGACTGCCACATCAGGGGAAAGGGCAGCCGAACCCGAAAACTCAGACTTTATTTTTTCTCTGAGGGAAATAAGAGATGCACACAAAGCCATCGAAAACTCAGCCCGGGCGATGAGGGATCCGTACCCACCCATCTCCCCCTGGGACTGGTGGGTGAGTTGCATTCCTGCAAATCAAAACGGGTCCGGGAAATTTCCACTCTCCCCCAGAGCGGGAAAAGGGGCTACCATATTTCCCACCCAAAACCAAAGGACCCGGGAAGTCCCGCCCCATCTCTCTCCTCAGCTGTTGGCCAAGACTCCCGAGAGGATGGACGAACGGCTCCAATGGAAAATGGGCCCCCCACACGAACACCTCCACGGGTTCCCGGGGGGCATGAGCACGCCACAGCATACCCACGCTCTGAGCACAATAAACAGGGGCGCATCGGGCAGTTTTCCCTTGACCTGGAGAAGGCTTTCGAATTGGAAAGCCTTTTTGCCTTTCAGGAGAGCCGATCCAAAAAAGGAATCAGAGGTAAGCTCGGGCTTGGAAGGTGAACTTACGAATGAACAGCCAGAGTAAAATTTTCCAAGGTCCCCTATCACAGCACATGCCACTAGAAAATGGAACGCCACAGGGTGGGGTTCTCAGCCCACCCTTTTTTTAAACACTAATGTCCTGTACCCAAAAATAAACCTTCCAGTGGGGTGCAAGATCATCCCTATGCAGACGATTTTGTATATCCCACTGGAGCACACGCCTAAACAAAGCCCAGCGTTGTCGGGACTGGTATCGAGGGGTTGCAGGAAGGACTAAAGACCCTTGAGCCAAACCCAAAGGGCCCTGTTGAGACAGAGAGTTCAAGGCACGAGTCAAAAATCCGGGAATGGACTGGAGTGGGTTCAGGAATACCTGTCCCTTTGGGGTAAGGATAGCCCGGACCCTCTCCTTCGCCAGGAGGTCCAGTACCGTTTGCCCCGAACAAAGGCAAGATTTTGTCATGAGAGAATGAGTGGAAGACGCATAGGGGCCAGACACAGAGTACAAGTCATTTAGTACATGCTGTCGGGCCCCATTGTGGGACTATCCTTCCCTCGCTCTGTTGGATAAGAGAAAATATAAAGCCCGTTTGGGGGGACAGCCCAAAACGAAGCCGCCAGGGTCATTCGGGTTTTGCCCAAGGGGGGCGAAGGTCCTCAACCTCCTAGGGAGACAAACCTTCCCCCTTTGGGCCCTCACAAATTTGACTAACGGCAGCCCAATTCTTTAAAAGGTCACCCAGGCCCCAGGAACACAACCCAAAGACAAAAAATAGTCAGACCCCTAAAAACAAGATAACGAGTTTTTTGAAAACAACTCCTGGCTGTCTCACACAGCCGGGGTGCAAATACCCTCACCCAAAGAACCACTACGGGCCCAAAGGGCAGGACCCCCCACACCCTGACTTTGTCGAGCTCCCCCGTGGCAAAAACCTGATAGAGTTCTCGGTCATGAGACTGTACGCCTGCCTAAAGGCAGAAACCAGAGGGTCGCAACCATCACCCCTCCGGGGCCCCCTAAATTTTACACAGAGGATGGGTCGACCCTTGACCCACATGCAGGCGCCGGTTTTGCGAAGGGGATGCCACAATATCCATGGGGAAAACAACAACGCCTCCACGTTTGGGCAGAGGATTTGCTATTGGGGCACTGGCCGGTCCGGAGAAAAGGAAGTGGTTACACATGACCCCAAAGGAGCCGTCGAGCTTCAGCAGCGCTACCCCCTGAAACATCTACCTCCTAAAACCAGGGCACAATAACACAAAGGAGCTGCTCAGGGTAAAAGAATTATCAAAAAACGGGGTTCCCCAGCCTATGGGATCAGAGGCAATGGCTTGCTGACAGATTACCCGAAATGGGCCCCGGGGTATGCCCCCAAATCCAGATAATACACAGACCCGAAGTTTATTTAGGAGGAAGTGTACGGTGAGGGGCCAACTCCTCCTCCTGCAGTTCACAGAGGGGAAAACGAGACATTCCCCCCCGGCCCAGCTGGTCTCAGTCCAAGGCTATAAACCACGGGCACTTCTGAAAAAAAAACAGAGGTACCGAAGTCATTCTGCACAGAATGGCCTAGGTTACCACTGTGCATGGCAGATCATAAAAACCATAGAACAGAAGAGAGGGGTTGCATGCTTTGCGGCGAGCCGAACCCCACACTGATACATATTTGGGAGAATTGCGGCAACGAAATTTCCCAAAGACAAACCCCACAGAACACAGCCGTCGTGCTGGTAAAGAGATTATGCGGATGCTTACACCACGGCTACAGGAGCGCCTGCTGGCAATCCCACCGCCACGGTAAGCCCGAGTGTCAGCCCAACAAATGAGACACCATAAAAAGCGACACAGGGGGGGCCCAAAAGTAAAAGGCCGGGCGAAGCCAGAACTTCGCAAATTCAAGCAAGCAAGCAGCAAGCAAGCAGTTCAGGGGGCAGCGGCTGGAGTAATCATGCGTTCACGGCCTCTCTCTGCTTTTTTCCCCTTTTCCCGCAAGCGAACACCACCCGTCTTTATCATTTGGCTTTCAGAAAAGTCTTCAATTTTGAATTATTTGTCTCCTTATTCAAAATTTTTTTTGGGAATTTTTTCCCTAAAAATCTTAGGTCACCTTCATTTAATTTTTTTTACCCCCTTTTTAATTTGCTTTCGAAATTTTTCTAGCATTTTCTATGTATTTGCTTGTCTGAAACCCCTCTGCATTTTTTTCCCTCTTAGTTTTCTCCATTTCATTCTCTCAAGTTTCTTCGTAACTAAAATTTCATTTTATTTTTCTATAACTTCCGCTTTCGTATTCTTTCTTGTAATTTTTTTTATTTCTGTTATGGGTGGGGACAGCACACGTACATTCACGAAAAGCGATACACACAGGCAACACGCACGTACATGCCGCCCCACACACTTTTTTCTCCACACTTCAAACCCAACACGCATCCATGCACATGGGGAAGGGTTCTCAAGTGGACAGCACAGAAACCAAACACGTGACGGGCCCTTGGAAAGAGAGGCGGCGGACGAAGTTTTAGCCCCATTTTGAGATTAAGCCAAACCCTCTCGGGAAGGGAAGTAACCCACGGAAGGGGGTTTGGGGCCTGGGGGCCAGGAGAAAGTACAAGGGTTTCACACCAGGGAACCACATGCCAAGAGGGTAGTGTTGGCTGAACTAGCGGTAGAATACGAGAGGGGAAAGCGTTTTGATAATAGAAAGCAAAAGGGTTTAAAGTATTTTTGTAAACAACACACACAACGCAAGCACACACAACAAGGCATACACATACACAAAGACACACACAGAAATACAATACATATACTTAAAACATACATAAACACACATACATACCCAAAATAAAAGCACATACCCCCACACTATTAATTTTTTATACAAAATATTAAGTATTATATTATTATACATATAAAGCAATATAAGAGAATAGAAGATACGTATATATATATATATATTATATATATTTTTAAAAATTTTATAATATATTATATATATAATATATATATAATATATGTGTGAGTAGTATATATTTATTAGTAAGCACGTGTATATAATATAATATATATATATAATATTAATAGATATATTATTTTAACGTGCATTAAATAAGTAATAAACAACTACACACATATATATATATAATATATATAATATTTTATATATATATATATATATATATAATATATATTATATATATTTCGTATTACATATTACTTTAAAAGTTAAAATGTTTAAAATATATTTTTACTTATAAATTTGTATACAAATATATATATTGTGTATTGCATGTTTATTTTGGGTATGTATGGTGTTTATGTATGTCTTAATATATGTATAGTAATTTTCGGGTGTTGCTTGTGTATGGTATGCCTATGTTGTGTGTGCTTGCGTGTGTGTGTGTGGTTTTTACAACAGATACATGTAAAATTGCTTTCTATTAGCAAAACGCGTTCCATCTCGTATTCTACCGCTAGATTCAGCCAACACGATCAGTCTGAGATGTGGTTTCCCCCAGGTGAAAACTTGTACTTTTCCCGGCTCCAGGCCCAACCCCCTTCGCGTGGGTTCACTTCCCCCTTCCCCAGAGTTTGGCTAATCTCAATAATGGACTAAAGCTTGCCCGACCGCCTCTCTTGTCCAAGGCCTGTCACGTGTGGTTTTTGTGCTGTCCACTATGAGAACCTTCCCCAGTGTGCAGGATGCGGTGTGTTTGTAAGTGTGAGAGAAAGATGTGTGGGGCGGCATGTAGTGCGTGTTGCCTGGTGTTGCGCTTTCGGGTGTACGGTGCATGTCTACCTATAACAGAAATGAGAAAAAAGTTTCAGAGAATGAATACGAGAGCGGAAGTTTTAGAAAAAATAAAATGAATTTTAGTTACGAAGAGAATTTAGAGAATGAAATGGAGAAAGTAAGAGGAATAAAATGCAGGGAGGTTACAGACACAGCAAAAACATAGAAAATGAATAGAAAAATTTCCGATAGAGCAAATTAAAGGAGGTAAAAAAAAATTAAAATGAAGGTGACCAAGATTTTTAAAGGGAAAAATTTCCCAAAACAAATTTTTAATAAGGAGACAAGTAAAGTTTCAGAAATTGAAGACTTTCTGGAAGCCCAAAAAGATAAGAGAGTGGGGTTCGCTTTCGGAAAGGAGAAAACAGCAGAGGAGGCCCCTGAACGCATTTATTATCCCGCCGCTGCCGCCCGAACTGCTTTCTTTCTGCTTCTTTCTTGAGATTTTCGAAGTTTGGCTCGCCGGCTTTACTATGGGCCCCGGGCCCGTGCAGCTTTTTTTGGCTGTCTCATTTGTTGGTTTTGACACTCGGGCTTTCCGTGGGGGTGGGATTTCCCGCAGGCGCCCCCGTAGCCGTGGGGTAAGATCTCGCATAATCTCTTACCAGCACGACGGCTGGTTTGTGGGGTTTTTCTTTGGAATTGCGTGTGCACGCAATTTCCAAGTAGTGTATCAGTGTGGCGTTCGCCGCCGCAATGCATGCAAACCTCTTTCAGTTTTAGGTTTGTATGATCTGCCATGCACGTGGAACCCAGGCGCATTCTGGCAGAAGATTCGGGGGCCCCTGTTGTTTATTTCAGAGAGTGCCCTGGTTCAAGCCCGTGGACTGAGTACCACTGGCCGAGGGGGGAAAGTTTTTTCCTCTCTGTGAAGCTTTTCAGGGGGAAGGAGTTTGGCGTCACCCTTTCATTCCCCCCTAAAATAAACTTCGGGTTATGTATTTTCATGGATTTGGGGGATACCCGGCGATTTTGGCTAATTGTCAGCAAATCATTGCCTCTGATCCCTTATGGGTGGGAACCCAGTTTATGATAATTCTTCTACCTGAGCAAGCATCCTTTGTGTTATGGCCGATGGTTGCAGGAGGTGATGTTTTCAGTGGGTGAGGTGCTAAGACAGTCGACGGCTCCCCTTGGGGCAGTGTGTAGACCACGTGTCCTTTTTTCCCCGGACGCGTGTTCAGTGCTCCCATTAGCAACTACCTCTGCCTGAAGCGGGAGGGGGTTGTCTGTAACCCTCATGGATATTGTGGCATCCCTTTCTGCAAAGCCCCCCGCCTGCAGTGTGGGTCAAGGGATCGACCGACCGTTGGTAATATGTTAGGTCCCCGGGGGGGGTGGGGTGGTTTCAATGACCCTCTGGTTTCTGCCTTTAGGTAGGCGTACGTCTCATGAACCCAGAACTCACGAGGTTTGTGCCCCCGGCGGGCTTCGACAAAGTCGGGTGTGGGGGTCCATGCCTTTGGCCCGTAGTGGTTCTTTTAGCTGATGGGTATTAGCACCGGTGTTGGGAAGCCGGAGTTTTTTGCAAACAGCCGTTATCTTGTTTAGGGTCGACTATTTTTTGTCTTAGCTTGTGTTCCCGGGGGCCTGGATGACCTTTGATAAAAATTGGGCTGCCCTTTTGTCAATTCGTGAGGGCCCAAGGGGGGAAAGGTTTTTCTCCACTAGGAGGTTGGGACCTTGCCCACCTTGGGGACCCAGAAAGACCCTGGGGCTTTGTTTTTTATGCCCAATGGTCTTTAATTTTTTTGATGCCAATCAGAGCGAGGGAGGCAAGTCTAAATGGGGGCCCGACAGCATGTACGTAGAATGACTTAGACTCGTGTCTGGCCCCCATGGTCTTTCCCCTCATTATCTCATGACAGACAGTCTTGCCTTTTTTCGGTCAAGCAGGTACTGGACCCCGGGGGAAGGAGGGGTCCGGTCTATCCTTACCCCAAGGTACAGGATTCCGAACCCCCTCCCAAATCCATTCCCTGATTTTCGACTCGGCCTTGAATCTCTGTTCAAACCCCTGGCCTTGGATTTTGGGGCAGAGATCTTTAGTCGTCCGCAACACTCCTCGGATCAAGTCAGACAACGCTGGGCTTTGTTTTGGAGTGTGCTCCCGGGAGATGATAGAAAAACGTCTGCATAGGAGTATCTTGCACCCCCCCTGGAAGGTTTATGTTGAGGATACAGGACATTAGTGTGTTAAAAAAAGGGTGGATGAGAAACCCCCCCTGTGGCGTTCCATTTTTAGTGGATGTGCTGTGATAGGTGACCTTGGAATTTGACTCTGGCGTTCTATTCGTAAATAGTCACCTATCCAAGCCCAAAGCTTACCTCTGATTCCTTTTGGATCAGGCCTCCTGAATGGCAAGAGGACTTGCCCAAATTTGAAAGCCTTCTCCCGGGCAAGGAATACTGCCACAGATGCGCCCCTGTTTTTTTGTCTCAAGAGCGTGGCTATGCTGTGCGCGTGCTCATGCCCCTGGTGAACCCTGGAGGTGTTTTGTGGGGCTCCCATTTTCCATGGAGCCGGTTCAGTACCCTCCTCTGGCAGTCTTTGGGCCCGCAGTGAGGGAGAGATGGGGCGGTACTTCCCGGCTCCTTTGGTTTAGGATGGGAATAGGTACCCTCTTTCCCGCTCTGGGGGAGAGTGGAAGTTCCAGGACCTGTTGATGAGTTGCAGGAATGCAAGCTCACCTACCAGTCCCAGGCGGGGGAAGATGGGGACGAGACCCGTCATGCCCGGGGTGAGTTGCGACTGGGTTTTTGTGCATCTCTTAGTTCCCTAGAGAAAAGATAAGTTGAGTTATCGGGTCGGTGCCCTTTTTCTGATGTGAGCAAGTCTGTTGGGTTTTAGGCGTTTTTTTGTCTTGCCCCCAGTTCGGCTGGCAGACTGTCGCTGCCGTTCTCGAGAGAAAAATCTTGCGCCAGTTGTTGGCCCCTTGTGGGGGGGCGTGGTGCGTGCACTCGGGGCTGAGCGGCTGGTGGCTCGCTTGACCCGTTGGGCCCTAGCTCGAGAGGGTGGTCGGTGATCGAAAGACCCCACCATTTTCCCGCCACTTTTTCCTGCCCACTCTGCTGGCAGTTTCCTTGGGATCCCTACCGCCTCCCTTAGGAGGGCTAGGTTTTCGGGGGTTTTTTGCCTTTGGAAATGTTTTCGGCCCCATGTTTACCCTGGGTTGACCTCCCTAATCTCTCATTGAAGTACCAGGCTTCCCCTTTTGCCCGGACCCCGGCCCCGGGTTTTTTGGTATGGTCGTGGGCTGCCTCATCAATGGATTTTTCAAATCTGGCTTGTAGCACTTCCAATTTTCCCTCGGTGGGTTCATTTCTTCTGACGCGGGCCAAGGCGCTCTGGAAAGCCGCCAGTTGGTTGTCGTTTTCCATCTTGGATTGGTCTGGTATTTTGGCTGGGCCACTATCCATGAGGGGTTTTATAGGCCATAATGGTCATAGGGGCGGTCTCATCGACCGCCAGCCAAACCTCTCCACCAGAGTCGCAGTGGCCAGGTTTAGGTCTAGGACCCCCCCTCTCACATGCGTTGGTCCGGTGTTTAGGAGACGATCTCGGGGAATGTCCGAGCACGTTTGGCTATGTGACGGCCCGCCGCATCGGGACCCTTTAGGGGGCCCGGATGGGGTGGTGTGCATGAAGTCCCCCCTATGATCACTCGGTCGGTGCTGCGGAAGCACATACCTGGCTGAGTCTAAGCTACTACAGGGTTTTGGCCCCGCTGTACCGTGTACAATTTAGGGGTCCCCCCGGCAGTTTTAAACTCGAGGGAAAAGATTTTAACATCTTTCCACAGTCGGGCATCGGCTATTGCGGAGCAGGGAATTTTTGCCTTCACCAGGGTCATCAGGCCTCTTTGCCATCGGAACGTGGCAGGCGTAGACGTGTACCCTGAGAAGCGAAAAACTTCCGCTGTAATTCTTGGAGCTGACGATGTCAATGCTCCTTGATCCATATTTCTGGAGGGTGGACTCCTTGAGGAAAGCCCCAGATGTTCCTGCAGAAATTAGATTGCGGTCTGATGTTACTAATTATAGTTACATCAGAGACATCGTCACATTCGGGTTTACCCCCGGGCGGGGTCTGACAACTCCATTGGGGACCTCACGCTTTGGGGGGCTCCTTTCGGCTGTCAGGTATCCCGGATCCACTGGGGGGGGAGAGCCTTTTGGTACTTGACTTTTTGTTTTTGGGTTTTTGGGCCCCGGCGTTTTGGCATTGGCTGGCCTTTCCGGGCAGGCTCAGCTTTTCTGATTCGGCTTGTGACGAACAGCCTGGTTTGGCTCTCCGGAGGGATAGCCCGGCTAGGGTCTCCTTTTAGGGCATAGCCTGGCTTGGAGAGGGGAGGGGAGTCTCGACCCCGGGCGAGGGGGGGGATTGGGCTGATTTTGGCCTTCTCCATTTCCTTCCCTTTTTGCTTTCACGGTTGTTTTAAAAGTCGTCATGGCAAACTGACTGCCTTTTTCCGCCCTTTCCCGGTCCTGGAAGGGATACTGCCCCCTGGACCCCGCAGTGTCAGGATCGACATGTCCCCCTGTCGAAGAAAAATGTCTTCGGGTCTGGGGGGGACCGTGTGGGGCTTTGGAACCTTTTTTCCTTGGTCCTTGCACTTGTTCACTTGGGGGAAACCGATTGTCGGAGATCTCCGGGGTTTGGTGGGGGGAGCTTCCTTCCTCTTAGGAGGTCGGGGAAACCTTTTTGCTTTTTTTCCTCCCCCCGGGCGTAGGGGGCCCGGGGGGGGAGGAACAAAGTCTGGTCGCTTCTTTGCAAAACCCCTTGCCGTTTGAGGGCCGCCCTTTCCGAAGAGCAAGCCCGGGGCCCCGGGTGAGCCTCTTGGCACGTTGGGGCATTTGGGGTGTTGTGTCCCTTTTTTTCTTCTTTATGTGCCTTGATGCACACCTCAGTATTTTGGCCTTTTCACAGACACCACATTTTTGGCTTGGTGTACAGTTAGCCTGGTGGTGTCCCTACTTTGGCACTTAAACACCCAAGGGTTTTAGGCACATAAGGCGTAGGTTTTAGGTACCCCCGTTTCCAGTCAAGGGTGGGCTTTGGGGGACCTTTCATGGTCACCCGGGTTGCCCGGTTTGGAGTTTCCCCTTCGACAATCGGGAAAACCTCCAGACCTGTGGGGGTTTAGTTATCAAACCCCCCAGTAGAGACTAGAAGCAAGTAGCACCATCTTGACTTCTTTCCTCGGGGTTCAGTGGCGAGAGGCTCCTTTTCCTCCCATCTTTTAACTCCTTTGTCTCCTGAGGGAAACAAAGGGTGGGTTGACTTTGGGCACGATGATATGCCCTGATCTCGCGCAACCCGGATCGACAGCCGGATTTTGCGCGGCCCCCAATGCCCTTACCCTTTGGGGAGGCATTGTCGAAGCCTTCGGGTTTTAAAGGGGCCTTTAAAATTTCGGGAAAAAAAGCCTTTGGGGTCCAGACTCGCCTCAGGTCGGATCCGGCCCCCGGCCGTTTCGGTCCGCCCTTTTGGCTTTGGGGCTGCCCTGGAGGCACAGCTGTTTCGGTGGTTCGGCTGGGCTCCGATTTAGTCAGTGGGGTGTCTGAGGGGGCTCAGGGGGACCTTCCTGGTCTGGGGCTGGCCCGGGGGGGCCGCACGAGAGTCCATTGTTTGGGCAATCTGGGGGCAACATGTTGTACATGATTTGTTTTTCTTTTCCGCCATCTTGGGAGCAGGGGATGACAGTTTCATCCTGCGCTCGGGGTTTTCTTTTTTCCCCGGAGGCAGTAAGGCTTTAGGGGGTGCCGTGGTCGGCCTGCAGGGTCGCAACAGTAAGGTTGTCTGTGGGGGGGTTTTTTTTTTTGATTTCCCTGATTGGCAAATGTCATTACCACGCCCCCACCCACCACGGAGTCCAACAAGGGGAAGCTGAGGCTAAAACCCAAAGTTAACAGCAACAGGGGGAGGGTGAATATACGAGCCCAAATTAGCCGATTGCACTGGTAACACGGGGCGGTGTGGGTACCCCCGGCAGCAGACTGCTTGCCCTAGCCTCCGAGGGAGACCAGCCGATTTACCTGACCGGGCCCGGATCAGGCCGCCTGTCTTTCCAGAATAGAGGACCAAAGAGGCGTGTGCTAGCCCCGGGCGTACTCGTGAAAGGCTCGCTCAACCTCCAGGACTTTCCCCCCTCCCAGCTCCAAGGGTGCCACGACGGCAAACACGTGGGTAGGTGTAACCCCTGGGAGTTTTACCCCGAGGGGAGCCCTTCAACCTACAGGACATCATTGTGGGGGAAAAACTTCTGCTCCTCCCTCAGTGAGGAAGGGAAACTTTTACTTTTTCCAGGCGTTCCTCTCCGTCCTCGGAGGGGACCTGACCCCTTTTCAAAGTGAACCCTCTTTTTCTGAAAAAGCCCCCAAAAGGTTTTTTCACCTCATTTAGAAAAAAGGGGGGTCCGCACCTGTTCCTGTCAGTTCCTTCATCCCTCTGAAAAAAGCCCGGGCCCCAGACTGTTTTACCACGTGAGGGAGAGAAAATTAAAAAATTTTTCCCGGAGGTTCCTATGGCAGGACGGTTTTGAGGTGGAACCCTCTTTTCTCTGAAACATCCAAAGGATGTTTCACCTCATGAGAAAGGGTGGGTTCTGTACCTGTTCCAGTAAGTCCTTTGTCCCCCTGGAAACAGCCCAAACCCCGACTTTTTCCATCACAGTGAGGGAGGGAGCGACTTTTTTCCAGGCAGTTCTTTTTGGGAGGGGGGAGTTAACGTGGAATCCTTTTCTCTGAAAAACCCAAAGTTTCACCCAGGGGGTAGAGGGGACCTGTACCTGTTCCAGTAAGTTCCTTCTCCCTCTGAAAAAGTCAAAAACAGACTATTCATCACGGAGGGAGAAAAAATAAAATTTTTTTCCAGGTATTTCCCATACGGGAACTTTTATGTTTGTTAGCAGTGTATTAGACAGAACCTGGTGAAGGGTGACAAGGGGCTCACCCGCCTATCGCCCCCTTTGAAAGAAAAAGGGGCAGTCATCAGATGGTCGCCAGACCAATCCCTACAAAAAAATGGCAACTCTATGCCCCCCGTAAGGGGAGGGCCCTTTTAAGGCCCCCCCGACACACCCTCCCCCGCGGGAGGTAAAGGTCTGCCCACGTCCGAGCACGCGCCGAAGAGGGGTCCGTTTTACCAGAAGGTGTGCACAGAGCATCCTAATCCGAAAAATTTGCATAGGAAAGATAGGCTAGTAGGGCACGAAATAATGCAAGCAATAGCACGTGGCATCAAAAATGGGGGGCGCGTACCGTCCGGTAACGCGGGGAAGAGCCGAGGCCGAGATTGCATGGGGGGGCGCGGTGCATCTCTTTAATTGCCCGGCAAGGCCACATGATCGAGGGTCATGGGGATCATGCTAACTCTCTTGGGGGTTGCTCGGCTCCACCCCCTGCGCCCCGTCCCCACCCTGCCGGAACCGATATCCCCCCCCCTGAATCGTCCAAACAAGGGGCCGATTCACCGGGGAGAGAGGGGGGAGCCTGTTCATGTTGTCGCCTGAACTGCTTCATCCTCTTTTTAATATACCCTTTCGGCGAATATCGCAGTTTCCGTTTTTTTTACTTTTATGATGTAGATTTTATATCCAGTTATTCATTTACAAATTTATTAAAGCTTTTGAAAAAAAGACAGTTGAGGGCCCATGAAACTTTAACCCCCTACTTGCCTCTGGGGTTTCCTGAGGTCATGGCGGCCCCCCAAAGGGTTTCGACTGGCTGTAGGTCTTAAGGAAGTGTATTTTCAGGACCCTTTAAAAGGGGGGTGCCGAGCCTCGGGAGAGTACAGTGGTAACCCGTCGGCCTTCACCCCCAGGGGTCGGCGGTTCGCGCCCCGCCAGGCGCGAGAAGTTGCAATGCGGGGGAGGTTTTCTGCTGTGGCTGGGGACCAAAGGGGGGAAGGACCCGGGTTTAAACCCAGCGAGTCGGCATTAGCGACGCGGCCGGGCTTCCCCCATGCATAGCTCGGGGGAGGTAAGCTTTGCACATCGGACTTATCCTTATCCTTTGGGGTTGCCCGGGGGTGCACCCGCGATATTTAATTTGTTTTAAAATACTAACCCAGCGAAAAGAGGGTTTTTTGCATTCTCGTATTTTTATTTTATCCTGGATCCTGTTCTTTTAAGTTATTTTTCTGAAGAAGGATAAAAAGTTGAGTCCCGGGGAAAAAAAACGAGAATGAAAATGAAAAATAAGTCGTAATGAAAAGGGGAAAGCATAAACACAACATTATACAACGAGTTGGGAAGGGCAAAAGGAAAAAGACAGGGAAAAAATTTGGCTGAATAATTGAAACTTCCCGGTAAAACATGATTTCTTTATTTTGTTTAGCAGAACGGCAATGCACAGCTTTTGTTTTAAGTCTCTTGATATAAAAAATAAAATCATTGCGCCATGTCCTTTCACATCCATTTAAAACACAGAGCTGTCACATTCATTTGCTTTCGTCTGATGAAGTGCAAAAAGGGCAGAATTAAACTAATATTTCCGATATATGCAATGCTCATAACAGGAAATTAGAAAATACTGAAACAGGACAAGAATGCCAAAACACAAATATGCTTCTAGTACATGTACATTGATCCCAGAACAGCGAAATATAGCAAAATAATCAGTAAAAGCGACATCCACCGTTTGGACGCAGCAGAGCGCCACAAGAGGCCACGCAAGACCGCCTGACTGGATCCCAAAGTCGAGTCTTCGCTGCAGTCGACGTCATCTTCTTTTCCGGCCATTTCCTCCTCCTTGCTTTGCTCGCCAAGCAGCTCTGCACCGCCTGCACCACTGGCCGGATGCTGCGCGCAGGAGCTAGCTTCCTCCTCCTCCTCTTCGTCGGTCGCAACTTCCCTTCGAACGTGGAAAGACCCTCCCGCTTTCATCAGATCCTGATGGAGAAAAGGATTATTTGTATGTATATGTAGAATATATCTGTAATATATATATATATATATATATATAGACACATATACATATATATATACATATAATATATACATGTATAATATATATACAGATACATATATATACATATATATACATGTATATTATACATATATATACATATACATACATATACATATACATATACACATATACACATATGTAAATATATATACATATATACATATATACACATAAATATACGTATATATACATATGTAACTATATATACGTATATATACATATGTAAATATATATACATATATAAATATAAACTTATATATAC
>NW_023660415.1:5000-12500 GCF_015228065.2 Penaeus monodon | reverse complement strand
CCAAAAACAAAAATGACAGGTCAGGGTGCACGTGTGTGATATAAGAACATGGCGCCCGCCTCTCGTTATTGTCTATCTGTTTCATTCTCATTTCTTTTCTCGACAAAGGGTGTGTTATATTGATTCAAGGGGAGGGTGATGATGGTAAGTGCGTTCGTCCATTTCGCATGGAAGAAAAACAAGCTTAAAACGACACAATTTGCGATGTTCTCAGATTAGGGGTCTTACATTGGTGTAACTACCCAGTTGTCTGTTTGGTTGAAGGGCAGCTCTAACGCGACGCGAGTCCGCTAGTGAAGGCAGTCCGTTGTGAGTTAATGCATAAACTTTTTTTGGTTTGGTTTTACTAACTTTTTATACACAGATGTGACTTGCCTGCACTCCAAAGATCATTCCACTGAGCTACATACCTCTAGATCACTAGGACTAGGACTATTGAACACTCACTGTTGTGCGGCCAGTATATGTCTGATCTGATGGCTTGTGTCGACTGTAGACGTAATCTGAGGGGTTGCCTGAGTCAAAGGCGCCACCTAAACGAGAATGACCATGCTTTTTCTCCCTTTTTTCATAAAGTACATCTTTGTTTAACTACATATTTTTATTAATCTAAGAACGTAGGCGGTATACAACAAGGATCTAGAATTTTTTTCTTCCAGTACATATATATATACTTTCCTCTCCGAGACAAGTGTTTGCATTAGCCGACTGGCGAAGATATCACAGGATTTAAGAATTGTTTTGAAGGAAGAACATGTATGTGTGTGTGTGCCACGCTCACAGTATTAGAAAAATTAAGTTTGAAGTTTTTTTTTTATGAACAAGAAAATGACAGTCTTGTGGGCGGCAATTCAATGGGTCAGCCTTCTTCTAAACAAGTATAGGAAATATACATGACACTGGCCCAGCTCTAACCTTGTCCGCTAACGTTAAGCCTATCCCTTGACCTATCCTGCAGATGACCCAGGTTTTCGTTGTTTGACCCTCCCTACATTCGGATCCAGACTTCCGCTTGTTTGACCTAATCTAGCTTACGTTTACCCTGCAAACTGACATATCCTTCAGCAGATGACTCAAACTTTATAACATCTGGATTATTCCTCTTACATGACTCCACACTCGTAACTGACCTGTCATAAACTTCAACTCCTAGTAGACGATTCCTCTGATTAGGTCACGATGGCCAGGTAAGTGATGCTGTCAGTCGGGATATGTGATGAAGGTTGAAAAAGGGGCACTTGTGGTAAGTTTACTAATGCGTAAATCCATCACTGACCTGTCATCGTTGGCCAGGTGTCATTACAGTGCTATACCAACAAGTCGACACTGACTATACTCATGGAAGTCTGTTTTAATCCAGTTGTTACCAGTGCTATTTCGTTATCATCATCTTATCGCCTGGCTTAGTTTTGGAGCTCCTCGATTTCCTAAACACCACCATCCTCTTCATTACCAGTACCATACACTACCACTACACCATTCAATTCAACTCAACGTTATTTATCTCATAAAAGCAATCACAAGACATCTAGTGTGTATTTCTTCCTATACTCTCTGATTACTGACATACCTAATACTCTGTAATCGAACTTACAAACATTAAAAAGGTACATGCTTAATTATCCTTATCTAAAGAACGTTCACAACTATAGCGAAATCTATATCAACAAATACTGTACTGTCTTTCGTGATTGGTAAACTACAATTAAAGTGTTAACACTTATTTTCAGTGTGAATTGAACAGGCATAAACAGTACAACTGTTCTGAAAGTGTTCTACTTACAACTGCTACATACACAAGTATCAAGAAAGTGATCATCATTTCATTTTAAAAAATAACTATAAAAGTGACCAACAATTTCTATGGAAGCATTCAAAATTTCTATGAAAATGATAATGATAGTCAAAAGTTTAGTGATATATACACATATTTTTCTTGGGTCATTAGAATCCACAGATAATCATAAGCTTATATGGACTATGCTAACTATCACAAGCCTTAAGCTACTGCACTCCTAGAGCCATGTTAGGCCTACAACTACAGTGTCTTGAAACTATTATAAAAACTATGTATATAGATATAAACACCACTGTTTTCAACTACAAGAAGCCTACAAATATCTATGACAAGTTTAGTACTGCAAAAGAGTCTCTAGATCTACAAGTTAAACTTAAGGGTTCTCGATGCAAATCATAGACCTACGCAAGGACAAAGTGGGAGCTAGACTAGTCCTACTCGAGGGCAGTGATGAGGTAAAACGCGATTAAATGAGAACTATATAAGTGAAAGAAGATGTAATGGGAATTTACTTGAGGTGGGGATGGGGGCGGTTTACAGTTAATAACAGTATCTGAGCTGCCCTACTATCAGCAGCATTAACTGACAGCATCACAGCACCATTGCCTTGAACATCACTACAGCCACTATACACCCACAGTCACAGTGACAAACCATATGACGTCATCACAACCATGCAGTGCCATGAAAACAGGGTCTTCATCACTAGGAAAACAACCGCAAAGTCACGCTTGCACAAAACACCAGCACAAACACCAATAATTCCTCTGTAAGCTGTTGCTCTTAACACTGACAGAGGAAGTGGAAAAAAAACAAACAAAAATTGATTTACCAAAAACTATCATAAACTTAACAAAAGTTCTAGCTCAGCAGCTATCTAAAATGAAGCATACATACATATATAATATATGTATGTATGCTTCATTTTAGATAGCTGCTGAGCTAGAACTTTTGTTAAGTTTATGATAGTTTTTGGTAAATCAATTTTTGTTTGTTTTTTTCCACTTCCTCTGTCAGTGTTAAGAGCAACAGCTTACAGAGGAATTATTGGTGTTTGTGCTGGTGTTTGTGCAAGCGTGACTTTGCGGTTGTTTCCTAGTGATGAAGACCTGTTTTCATGGCACTGCAATGGTTGTGATGACGTCATATTGGTTGTCACTGTGACTGTGGGTGTATAGTGGCTGTAGTGATGTTCAAGGCAATGGTGCTGTGATGCTGTCAGTTAATGCTGCTGATAGTAGGGCAGCTCAGATACTGTTATTAACTGTAAACCGCCCACCATCCCCACCTCAGTAAATTCCCATACATCTTCTTTCACTTATATAGTTCTCATTTAATCGCGTTTACCTCATCACTGCCCTCGAGTAGGACTAGTCTAGCTCCCACTTTGTCCTTGCGTAGGTCTATGATTTGCATCGAGAACCCTTAAGTTTAACTTGTAGATCTAGAGACTCTTTTGCAGTACTAAACTTGTCATAGAATATTGTAGGCTTCTTGTAGTTGAAAACAGTGGTGTTTATATCTATATACATAGTTTTATAATAGTTTCAAGACACTGTAGTTGTAGGCCTAACATGGCTCTAGGAGTGCAGTAGCTTTAAGGCTTGTGATAGTTAGCATAGTCCATATAAGCTTATGATTATCTGTGGATTCTAATGACCCAAGAAAAATATGTGTATATAATCACTAAACTTTTGACTATCATTATCATTTTCATAGAAATTTTGAATGCTTCCATAGAAATTGTTGGTCACTTTTATAGTTATTTTAAAATGAAATGATGATCACTTTCTTGATACTTGTGTATGTAGCAGTTGTAAGTAGAACACTTTCAGAACAGTTGTACTGTTATGCCTGTTCAATTCACACTGAAAATAAGTGTTAACACTTTAATTGTAGTTACCAATCACGAAAGACAGTACAGTATTTGTTGATATAGATTTCGCTATAGTTGTGAACGTTCTTTAGATAAGGATAATTAAGCATGTACCTTTTTAATGTTTGTAAGTTCGATTACAGAGTATTAGGTATGTCAGTAATCAGAGAGTATAGGAAGAAATACACACTAGATGTCTTGTGATTGCTTTTATGAGATAAATAACGTTGAGTTGAATTGAATGGTGTAGTGGTAGTGTATGGTACTGGTAATGAAGAGGATGGTGGTGTTTAGGAAATCGAGGGAGCTCCAGAAACTAAGCCAGGCGATAAGATGATGATAACGAAATAGCACTGGTAACAACTGGATTAAAACAGACTTCCATGAGTATAGTCAGTGTCGACTGTTGGTATAGCACTGTAATGGACACCTGGCCAACGATGACAGGTCAGTGATGGATTACGCATTAGTAAACTTACCACAAGTGCCCCTTTTTCAACCTTCATCACATATCCCGACTGACAGCATCACTTACCTGGCCATCGTGACCTAATCAGAGGAATCGTCTACTAGGAGTTGAAGTTTATGACAGGTCAGTTACGAGTGTGGAGTCATGTAAGAGGGAATAATCCAGATGTTATAAAGTTTGAGTCATCTGCTGAAGGATATGTCCAGTTTGCAGGGTAAACGTAAGCTAGATTAGGTCAAACAAGCGGAAGTCTGGATCCGAATGTAGGGAGGGTCAAACAACGAAAAACCTGGGTCATCTGCAGGATAGGTCAAGGGATAGGCTTAACGTTAGCGGACAAGGTTAGAGCTGGGCCAGTGTCATGTATATTTCCTATACTTGTTTAGAAGAAGGCTGACCCATTGAATTGCCGCCCACAAGACTGTCATTTTCTTGTTCATAAAAAAAAAACTTCAAACTTAATTTTTCTAATACTGTGAGCGTGGCACACACACACATACATGTTCTTCACTTCAAAACAATTCTTAAATCCTGTGATATCTTCGCCAGTCGGCTAATGCAAAACACTTGTCTCCGGAGAGGAAAAGTATATATATATGTACTGAAGAAAAAAATTCTAGATCCTTGTTGTATACCGCCTACGTTCTTAGATTAATAAAAATATGTAGTTAAACAAAGATGTACTTTATGAAAAAAAGGGAGAAAAGCATGGTCATTCTCGTTTAGGTGGCGCCTTTGACTCAGGCAACCCTCAGATTACGTCTACAAGTCGACACAAGCATCAGATCAGACATATACTGGCCGCACAACAGTGAGTGTTCAATAGTCCTAGTCTAGTGATCTAGAGGTATGTAGCTCAGTGGAATGATCTTTGGAGTGCAGCAAGTCACATCTGTGTATAAAAAAGTTAGTAAAACCAAACCAAAAAAAAGTTTATGCATTAACTCACAACGGACTGCCTTCACTAGCGGACTCGCGTCGCGTTAGAGCTGCCCTTCAACCAAACAGACAACTGGGTAGTACACCAATGTAAGACCCTAATCTGAGAACATCGCAAATTGTGTCGTTTTAAGCTTGTTTTCTTCCATGCGAAATGGACGAACGCACTTACCATCAGTCACCCTCCCTTGAATCAATATAACACACCCTTTGTCGAGAAAAGAAATGAGAATGAAACAGATAGACAATAACGAGAGGCGGGCGCCATGTTCTTATATCACACACGTGCACCCTGACCTGTCATTTTGTTTTTGGACGAGTGGGCCTCCCCCGGGGAGCGATTCCTCCGCGAAAACGGCCGGAAGTAGCGGCAAAAGGCCGCCCGCCAGCGCTAAGACCCAGGCAGAGAGACGCAAAGACATAGCTCGCGACGAGAGGCCTTTTTGCTTGGTTTGTCCATCTGAAAGAGAGGCCTGGACCACCGCCTCGGCCCCCGTCCTCATCGGCTCACCTCCGTAGGACACGCCCTTGGCTAGAAATCCTTTTACTGTCGTCCTAGAATTCACTCTGCTTTAGAACGATGGACCCGTTCAGAAAACAATAGCACAGCGCATTCGCTCGAGGTAATTTCAAAGAGGATTTTAGTAACTAGTTAAAAATTAGAGAAAGAAAATAGTATATATTTACACTCCTTTTGGCTACCATAACACAACCCTCCCTGCATTCCCCAGACAACAACGCACAGTCCTATAGCACAGACAAACAGTACACAATACCCTTAACAATACATCATAATGGCCGCCTCCGTACTGTATATATATCTTTTTCTTTTTTTTTTTTACTTGTTACTTTTCTTAATGTCACTTGTGTCCCCATGACGATCTAGTCCACAAGATGTTCTATTTTTCACAAATGATTCATTATTATGATGAGCTTCAACTCATGTTCTACGGGAAGACAAACAAACCATCACCTATTTTCCTTTCAGAGCATCTTTTTTTCTTGTTTTCGTCTTTTGATAAAAGTAGTAAGAGTATTTAAAGAGAGAATCGGAACACCTTCAAAACTCGGTCTTTGTAAAGAAACTCGATCCTTCAGAGTATGACTCGCTACTTCTAAGTGTGATTCTCCCAGATTATGGGTCTTATACTAGTTAAGTAGTATGTAGTAACTATTGAGATAAAAGTCATGTCTTGCTCTTAGTATATATGCTACTATAATTATGATTGAATGTTTCCTTAACGTCACTTAGTGCAGTATTTCAATTGAGAAACCCGCATGATTGAAATTTTTTAGATTGCAATGTTTTACCTGCTGAGTCTTAAGATTGAAGCTAGGTTGAAGATTTTACTATGCAAATGCTTTATTTTTATTTGCTTTTAATGATTAATTAAGAGAAATAAAAAAAATACATAACTAAAAGTGCAAATATTAAAAGCCCATCAGTCAGTTTGCTCTCTAACCATTACTCTACTGTACATATAAATCATACCATAACATTTCTTACTCTTATAGTAACGAATATCACATGTAGTTTACTTCATCACAAATGTTACGATGTGGTACAGTTGAACTTGAGGACAGATTTAAAAACTGCAATAGCATTTTCGAGGTACGCTGTCGATGTTTGATAAACTTTGTGCCCCAGTAGTCTCTTGGTGCTGGTATCAAACGTATTACGCCACTGAATGGAATGGGATATTGCCTTTAACGAAAAGTAGGGTAGAGAACAGATCAAAATGCCGTGTATTTATGTAAATATGTATATATATGTATGTATATATAATATATATAATATATATATATATATATATATATATATATATATATATGTGTGTGTGTGTGTAGTATATATATGCATACACACACAAACATATATACAGACACACACACAACACACGCACATACATGTACATGTATAAGTGTATGTATGATTATATATATATATGTGTGTGTGTGTGTGTGTGTGTGTGTGTGTGTGTGTGTGTGTGTGTGTGTGTGTGTGTGTGTGTGTGTGTGTGTGTGTATGTATGTATGTATGTATGTATGTGTGTGTGTGTGTGTGTGTGTGTGTGTGTGTGTGTGTGTGTGCATGTGCGTATGTATATAAACATACACATATATATATTATATATATATATATATAATATATATATATATATATATATATATATATATATAAATATATATATATATATATATATATATATATATATATATGGGTGGTGTGTTTGTGTGTATGTGTGTGTGTGTGTATGTGTTTATGTATATATTTATATATATAATATATATATATATATATATATATATATATATATATATATATACATATATATGTATTTTTATAATATATATATATATGTGAGTGTGTGTGTGTGTGTGTGTGTGTGTGTGTGTGTGTGTGTGTGTGTGTGTGTG
>NW_023660414.1:0-15000 GCF_015228065.2 Penaeus monodon | reverse complement strand
TAATGATGAGATAACGATAAATGATGATATCATGATAATAATGATGATAATACAGGAATTGTGTCCATATTAATTAAAAAAAAGGTAAAAAAAAAAAATCCTCAAAAGTCGAAAAACGTCAAAATCTAGCGAAATATAGCCTTTGAGAGTAGACTCCAAAATGCCGTTTTTTCCATTCATTTGATGATTGTGGCAATTATTAGGGATACTGATAATAATTAACAGATTCTATTAATAATGACAATAAGGATGATAAAAGTGAGAATAAGAGAATTTGGATAACATTTGATGATTATTCATTATTATTACATTAATCATATTATCATCCATTATAATAGTAATATTTTATTATTATTTCTATTATTTATTATTATTATTATATTATTATTATATTATTATTATTATTTATTATTCTCATTATTCATTATACTTTAATAGTATTATATTGCAAAAAAAATATATTATAACTGTAATAATAACAATAATGATAATAATAAGTCTAATTATAATAATACTAAATTGTTATAATATTTTATTAATATTATTATTGTTATTATTCCATTATTATTTTTTACTGGTAGTAGTAATTGTTAAAATAATTATTAAACAGTAATAATTACAGTAATAACGATATTAATGATAATGATATAAATAAGATTATAGGAAACGTACTATGTTTTACTATTATTATGTAGTGTTATTAGTATAGATGTAAAATTATATCTATAACTGCAAAATTTTAATAATAATGATAATAATGAAATAATGATGATATAATTGCAATATGATATATTGATGATGATAATATGATAATGATTATAAGATGATGATAACGATAATAATGAGATAATCAGGATAATAATGATGATAATAAGAGGAATCTTTTCCATATATAATAAAAAAAAAAAGGTAAAAGAAAAAAATCCCATAAGTCGAAGAAAAGCGGGAAAATCTAGCGAAATATAGCTTTTGAGAGTAGACTCCAAAATGACGATTTTTTCATTAATTTGATGATTCTGGCAATGATTAGTGTAATAATGATAATAAATACCAGAATTTATTAATCATGACATTAATGATGATAAAAAGTGAGAATAAAGAGAATTTGGATAAACATTTGATGATTATTAATGTATTACTATTATCTATATTATTATCATTATTCTCATTATTATTTGATTATTATTATTATTATTATTATGATATTATATATAATATTATATTATTATTATTATTATTTATATTATTATTAGTATCATTATTATATTATTATTATATATTTATTATATTATTATCATTAGTATTATACTTTAATATTTAGTATTTATGCCAAAAATATATTATAACTGTAATAATGACAATAATAATAAAATAATAAGTATAATTATAATAATACGATTTGTTTATAATATTGTTATTATATTATATTGTTATTATTTATCCATATTATTTTTTTAATGGTAGGATAATTGTAAAAATAATTATTATAACAGTACTAATCTACAGTAATAACGATACTGCAATTGAAATAATAAATAAATAATGATTATAGAAACGTATTATTGTTATTATTATTGTTATTACAGTATTATTGTAGTTGTTATTAGTATAGATGTAAAATTATATATTATAACTGCAATTTAATTGACAATAATATGCTAATAATGCAAATAATGATGATAATAATTGCATTAATGATGCTAATGATGTGACTATTGATGATAATGATGATAATGATGATGATAACGATAATACTGATGATAATCATGATAAAAATGATGATAATAAGAGGAATTGTGTCCATATATTAATAAAAAAAAGGTAAAGAAAAAAATCCCAAAAGTCGAAAGCGGCAAAATCTAGCTAATATAGCTTTTGAGATTAGACTCCAAAATGACGTTTCTCCATTCATTTGATGATTATGGTATTATTAGGGTAATAATGATAACAATTACCAGGTATTCTATTACTCATGCAAATAATGATGATAAAAAGGAGAATAAAGAGAATTTGGATAACAATTTGATGAGTATTAAAATTATTTACTATATCATATTATCATCATTATTATCATTATTATTATATATTATTCTAGTATTATATTATTATTATTACTACTATTATTATTATTCTTATTATTATATTAATTATTATTATTATACTAATATTCTAATTATTCTCATTATTATTATTACTTTAATTATAGTATTATGCTAAAAAAATATATTATGAACTGTAATAACTACCACTAATAAAATTAATAAGTAGAATATATAAGTGAATAATTGTTATAATATTTGTAAATTTAATATATATGGGTTAGTATTATCATTATTATATTTTTACTTGGTAGTATAATTGTAAAATAATTATGAAACAGTAATAATTTACAGTAATAAAACGATATTAATTAAAAAATAATGATATAAATAATGATTATAGGAAGTTATTATGTTCTTATATTGTTATTACTATTATTATTGTAGTTGTTATTAGTATAATTACATTGACTATATAACTGCAATAATTGCAATAATAATTATAATAATTGCAATAATGATGATGATAATTGCAATAATGATGATAATAATAACAATAATGATAATAATGAGGATGATAATGATGATAATGACGATAATGATGATGATAACGAGATAATGATGATAATCATGAGAATAATGATGATAATAAGAGGAATTGTGTCCATATATAATAAAAAAAGTTAAAGAAAAAAAATCCCAAAAAGTCGAAAAAGCGGCAAATTCTAGGCGAAATATACTTTTGAGAGTAACTCCAAAATGACGGTTTTCCATTCATTGTGATTATAAAATTATTAGGGTAAATATATGATAACCCAATTCCAAGACTTCTTTAATCATGACAATAATGATGATAAAAGGAGAATAAAGAGAATTTGGAGAACATTTGATGATTAGTAATATTATGATATAGCATTATATCATGTATTATTAGATCATTAATTATGATTATTAGTAGTATTAGTAGATTATGATATTTAGTATTATGATTAAGTAGCATATTAGGATTAGTGTTTTATTAGAATAATATTATTATATTATATTATTAGTAGTATCATTATTATTATACTTTAATATTAGTATATTGTCAAAAAAATATATAACTGTAATAATAACAATAAGAATAATAATAAGATAAATATAATAATACTAATGTTATAAGGATTGTTATTAATATTATATCTGTCTATTATTATCATTATATTATTTTTACTGGTAGGATAATGTAACAAATAATTATTAAACAGGAATAATACAGTAAGAACGATATTATTGAAATTAATGATATAAATAATGATTATAGAAAAAACGTTAGTATGTTATTTATTATTGTTATTAATATTATTATGTAGTGTTATAGTATAGATGTAAAATTATATATATAACTGCAATAATTGCAAATAATGATAATATTGCAATAATTGACGATAATAATTGAATTAATGATGATAAGATGATGATAATGATGATAATTATGATGATACGATATAATGAGATCCCCCATGATAATAAGAATGAGAATAACAGGAATGTGTCCATATATAATAAAAAAAAAAGGTAACCAAGAAAAAAATCAAAGTCGAGAAAGCGGCAAAATCTAGCGAAAATAGCCTTTTGAGAGTAGACTCCAAAATGACGTTCGTTCCATTCATTTGATGATTCTGGCAATAGTATGATAATAATGATAATACCAGAATTATATGAATCATGACAATAATGATGATAAAAGTTGAGAATAGAAAATTTGGATAACATTTGATGATATAATTTATACTATTATCAGTGTTTTACTCAGAAAGGGGAATGTCAGTGTTCCAGTGCTAAAGAAAGCCAAGTCAGTGTTTCCAGTACTCAGAAAGCGAATGTCAGTGTTTCAGTAGTCAGAAAGCGGAGATGTCAGTGTTTCCAGTACTGAGAAAGCGTAAGTACGTGTTTCAGTACTCAGAAAGCGAATGTCCAGTGTTTCCAGTACTGAAAGGCGGAATGTCAGTGTTTCAGAATCAGAAAGGGGAATGTCAGTGTTTCCAGTGCTAAGGAAAGCGTAAGTCAGGTTTCCAGGTACGAGAAAGCGGAATGTCATTGTTTCCAGTACTCAGAAAGCGGAATGTTCAGGTTTCCGTACTAAGGAAAGCGAAATGCAGTGTTACAGAACTAGAAAAGCGGAATGTTAGTGTTTACAGTACTCAGAGGCGGAATGTCACATGTTGTCCATACTCAGAAAGCGAATATCAGTGTTTCCAGTACTAAGAAAGCGGAATGTCAGTGTACAAATAATATATATATATATCTATATATATATATATTATATATATATAGAGATATATATATAGCGATATAATATATATATATAGATATATATAGATATAGAGAGAGAGAAGGAGAGAGAGATATGAGAGAGATACTATAACAGACATAGAGATAGATAGATATATAGAGATATAAGAGAGAGAGAGAGAGATAGAGATATATATATATATATATATATATATATATATAGATATATATATAGAGAGATGAGATATATAAGAGAGAGCGATAGAATAATAGATGATATCTATAATATATCGAGATAGATTCATAGGAGATACATATGTATATTAGAGGAATAAGTCAATATATATATATATATAATATATATATATAGTATAAGATATATATATAATATATAGATGAGATATAGATATTGTTAGAGATAGAGTATATAGTGTAGGTGATCTATAGAGATCTATAGATATATAGATATATATATATAGATAATAGATATATAGATGATAATATATAGAAACATAGATATAATGTGTGTGTGGGTGTGTGGTGTGCTTGGGGTGTGTGGAGTATATGGTGTTTGTGTGGTGTGTGTGTGTATGTGGGTGTAAATATAGATATATATAAAGATATATAGATAGATATATTATATATAGATATTACGATCGATATATATATATAATATATATATATCTGATACTATATAATTTATTCTATCATATATATACACACACACATACACATAACACAACGCAACACACCACACACACACACACACACACACATATATAGATATGGTACAGCTAGAGAGAGATAGATAGATCTATAGAGAGATATAGAGAAGATATAGATAGAGAATAGAGACAGAGCGAGATATAGATTATAGATATTTGGGCTTGTTGTGTATTATAAAGAGATAAATATATAGATAGATATGGTAGATCTATATGATATGATATATGATAAGAAATATAGAGAGAGTATAGATATAGATAGATTAGATATGGATAGATTGATGTAGGATGAGAAGGTACATAGATAATATATATTACGAGATCTTAGTCGACGAGATAGATGATAGATATATAAGATAGATATATATAGTTCTATGTATATCTGTATATATAGAGTACTTAGATGTATATAGAAATAGTATGATATAGAGATATAGATATATATAGATATATATATATATATAATATATGATATATATATAGATACATACATAAATAACATATAATATATATATATATATATTACTATATATATATATATAGTCTAAGATATATATATATATAGATAATATATTATATATATATATAGAATATATATAGATAGGAGAAAATATGTAATATTGATATACAACATGTATATATAGATAATATTATCGAGGATATATAGAGATTAGATAGATATATATCTATATGAGAGAGATAGACGATATAATATATATGTATGTAGGATGTATAAATAATATATATATATATATATAGTGGTAGTATAAGATATATATAATAGAGAGAGATAGATCTTTATATATAGAGATATATATGTATATAGATATAAAGAGATACATAGAAACATATTAGAGATATAGAGAGATATATATATATATAGATATAGATATATAATATAGATACTATTATATATATACATGGTTCGATACATAAATAGAGACATATATAGAAGCTATATAGAGACGAGAGATCGATATAGAGATATATATATAGAGAGAAAAATTTTGGTTAATAGACATATATAGATATATAGATATAGTATATATAGATATATCTATTATATATATAATAGATAGAGGATATATATAATATCGATAGATTATAGTATAGATATTATATATATATATAAGATATATAATAGATGTACACAGATATATAGATGTGTGTGTGTGTGGTGTGTGTGTGTGTGTGCGGGGTATGTGTATGTGGGTGTGATATATATAAATAAATTAAATATATAAGAGATATATCTATATATATATATATTTATATATATATATATCTAGATCTATAGATTATAGCTATAGATGATATAGAGAGATATATCCAACAAAATAACACACAAACACACACACAAACACACAATACTCACACACACACAAGCACACCACACACACTCACACACATATATATCTATTGTTGCTATATAGCTATATAAGAGATATATATATATGATAGATATATATATATATATATATATATAGAAGAGATAGAAAAAGAGATATATTATAGATAAGATAGATCAAGATAAATGATCTATATATTAATATATATATAATATAAGAGATATAGATAGAGATTATAGATATCTATATATATAGGCTATGTAGATCGTATATACAGATGTATATACTATGAATATAGATATATATAATACTAGATAGTGAATATTAGATGATACAGAGATATATAAGAGAGAGTAGATATATTATAGACATATATATATATGAGATATATATATTATATATATATATCTATATAGATATATATATATATATATATATATATATATATATAATATATATATATATATATTTATATTATATATATATAGGATAAATATATATATATATAGAATATTAGATATAGATATATATATAATATAGTACACTGACATCCGCTTCTAGTGATTGGAAAACACTGATAATCCGCTTTCTGAGTAATGAAAAACACTGGACCATTCCGCCTTCTGAGTACTGTTAAACACTAACATTTCCGCTTATGAGTTATGGAAAACACTGGACATTTCGCTTTCTTAGTACGGTGAAAAAAACACGACATTTCCGCTTTCTGAGTACTGAAAACAATGGACATTTTCTGTCCCCACTTCCTCAGTTACTGGAAACACGACATTACGCTTTTAGCACTGGAAACACTGGACATTCCCCTTTCTGATTACTGGAAAACTATGACATTCCTCTTTCTGAGTACTGGAAAACACTGACATCCGCTTTCTAGTACTGGAAACACTGACATTCCGTTTTTCTGAGAACTGGAAAAACACTGACATTCCGCTTTCTCCAGTACTGGAAACACTGACATCCGCTTTCTGAGTACTGGGAAACACTGACATTCCGCTTTCTGAGTACTGGAAACACTGACATCCGCTTTCTGAGTACTAGAAACACTGACATTCCGCTTCGAGTACTGGAAACACTGACATCCTTTCTGGAGAGTCTGGGAACACTGACATTTCCGCTTTCTGACTACTGGAAAACTGAATTGCGCTTCTTAGCACTGGAAACATTGAAATTCCCCTGTCTGCGTACTGATAGAGTAATAATATAATAATCATCAAATGTTATCCAAATTTTCTTATTTCTCACTTTATCATCATATTGTCAGATTAAGTAGAATTCTTGTATTATCATATTCTCATAATAATTGCCAGCATCATCAAATGAATTGAAAAAAACGTCATTTGGGAGTTACTCTCAAAAGGCTATATTTCGCTAGATTTGCCGCTTTCTCGACTTTTGGATTTTTTTCTTTAACCTTTTTTTTATTATATATGGACACAATCCTGTTATTATCATAATTAGTATCATGATTATCATCATGATTATCGTTATCTCAGAATTATCATCATATTCATCACATTCTCATCATTAGTGCAATTATTATCATCATTATTGCAATTATGTCATTATTATTGCAATTATTGCAGTTATAATATTATAATTTTACATCATATACTAATAAAACTACAATATAATAGTAATAACAATATAATAACAATACTAATCGTTGCTATAATCATTATTTATATCATTATTTCAATAATATCGTTATTACTGTAATATATGTTATAATAATTATTTTTACAATATATTAATACAGTAAAAATAATAATAAATGAAATAATACTCAATAATAATATTAATAAACAATATTATAACAATTAGTATTATTATAATATACTTATTATTTATTATTGTTATTATTACAGTATAATATATTTGACAATAATATAATAATTAAGTAATATAAATAATGATAAAATAATAATAATATATAATAATAATAATATTATAAATAATAATAATAATAATAATACTAATAATAATATAATAATAATAATGAAATAATGATAATAGTAATAAATATAATAATCATCCAAATGTTAATCCAAATTCTTCTTTCTTCTCACTTTTATCATCATTATTGTCATGATTAATAGAATTCTGTTAATTGGTATCATTATTACCTAATAATATTATAATCATCCAATGAATGGAAAAAATGTCATTGGAGTCTACTCTCAAAAAAGCTATATTTCGCTAGATTTCGCTTTTCGACTTTTGGGATTTTTTTCTTTTACTTTTTTTATTACTATATGGACACAATTCCTTACTTATTATTGATCATTAGTATCATGATTATATCATTATTAATCTTATCATTAATATTATCATCATATCATCATTATCATCATAATTAGCACATTATTGCCAAGTCTGATCATCATTATTGCAAGATCATCATCATATTGCAATTATTATAATTATTATTGCAATTATTTGCAGTTATAATATATAAATTACAGTATACAATAAACAAACTACAAAATAATAGAATAACAATAATAATAACAATAATAACGTTTCATAATCAATATTTATATCATTATTTTAATTAATATCGTATTACTGTAATATAGGTTATATATAATTATTTTTACAATTATACTACCAGTAAACAATAATAATAATGATACTAATAAACAATAATAATATTAATAACAATATTATAACAATTAGTATTATATAATTTAACTATTTATTATAGGATGTTATTCTTACAGTTAAATAATTGTTAGCAATAATACTAATACATTAAAGTAAATAATTAAAATGGAGAATAATGATAACATATTAATAATAATACTAATAATAATAATAATAATAATAATAATTAATAAAATAATAATAGAATAAGAATAATTAATAATAATAATAATTAAAATGATAATATGATGATAATAATTGTACTGAATCATAGTAATAATCATCAAAGTGTTATCCAAATCTCCCGTTATTCTCACTTTTATCATCATTATTGTCAGATATAGAATCTGGTAATTGTATCATTATTACCTACTAATTACATAATCATCAAATGAATGGAGGGGAAAACGTCATTTTGGAGTCTACTCTCAAAAGCGATAATTTTAGCTAGATTTTGCCCGCTTTTTCGGACTTTTGGGATTTTTTTCTTCTTACTTTTTTTTATGATATATGGACACAACTTTCTCTTATTATCATCAATTATCATGATTATCATCATTATTTATCGTTATCATCATCATTATCATCATTATCATTCAATATCATCATCATTATCATCATAATGCAATTATTACCATCATATGCAATTATTATCATATTATTGCAATTATGCAGTTATAATATATAATTTTACAATCTATACTATAACAACTACACTATATTAATAGTAATAACAAGAATAATAACAATAATAAACGTTCGATAATCATGATTTTATATTATTATTTCAATTATATCGTTATACTGTAATTATTACTGTTATAATAATGATTTTTTACAATTATACTACCAGTAAAAAAAAATAATAATGATCATAATAACAAATAATAATATTAATAACAATATTATAACAAATAGTATTATTATTAATATACTAGTTAATTAATTATTGTTATTATTACATGATAATATATTTTTTCTGGCAATAATACTAATAATTAAAGTAAAATAATAAGATAATAATAATAATAAATAATAATAAAATAATAAATAATGATAATAATAATAATAATTAATAATAATAATAATTAATATAATAATATGATAATAGTAATAAATAATAATCATCAAAATGTTATCCAAATGCTCTTTATTCCACTTTATCATCAGTAATGTCATGATTAATAAAAATATCTGGTATTATATCATTATTACCCTCAATAAATTGACAGAATCATTCAAATAATGGAAAAAAAAAACGTCATTTTGGAGCTACTCTCAAAAGGCTATAATTCGCTAGATTTTCGCTTTTTTTTCGACTTTTGGATGTTTGTTCTTTACCCTTTTTTTTAAATATGGAAAGATCCTCTATTATCATCATTATATCATGGATTATCATCATTATTATCGTTATCATCATCATTATCATCATATCATCATTATCATCATCATTATCATCATTATTGCATTATTATCATCATTATTGCAATTATTTATCATTATTATTAAAATTATTGTCAGTTATAATATATAATTTTACATCTATACTAATAACAATACAATAATATAGTAAAACCAATAGTAACGTTTCTATAATCAGTATTTATATCTTATTGCAATTAATAATCGTTATTACTGTAATTATACTGTTATAATAATTATTAACAATTATAATACCAGTAAAAATAATAATAATGATAATAATCACAATACTATATTAATAACATATTATAACAATTAGTATATTATAATATACTTTATTATTATCATTATTGTATTATTACAGTTATAATATATTTTTTGGCAAAATACTATAATACAAGTAATAAATAATGGAATAATAATAATAATAATTAATAATACATAATAATAATAATCCTAATAATAATAATAATAATAATAATAATAATAATAAAAATAATAGAATAATAATTAATAAATTAATAATGATAATGATGATAATAATGATAATAGTAATATATTTAATAATCATCAAAGTTATCCAAATTCTCTTTATCCACTTTATCATCCTTATTGTCATGATGTAATAGAATACTGGTAATTATGATCATTTACCCTAATAATTGCCACAATCACAAATGATGAAAAACGTCATTTGGAGTCTACTCTCAAAAGGGCTATATTTCGCTACTTTGACGTTTTTTCGACTTTTTAGGATTTTTTTTCTTTACCCTTTTTTTTAAATGATACCTGGACACAATTCCTGTTATTATCATCGATATTATCATTGATATCATCATATTATCGTTTCACATCCTTATTCATCATTATCATCATTATCATCATTATCATAATCATTACATGCATTATTGCAATTTATTATCATCATTATTGCAATTATTCATTATATTATGCAATTATTGCATTAAATAATAATTTTACATCTATAATAATAAACAACTACAATAATAATAGTAATAACAATTAATAATACAACAATAACGTTCTTATAATCATTATTTATACATTATTTCAATTAAATCGTATTACTGTAATTATTACGTTATAATAATTATTTTTTACAATTATACTACCAGTACAAATAATAATAATGATAATAATAACAATAATAATATTAATAACAATATTATAACAATTAGTATTATCATAATTATACTTCTTATTATTATTATTGTTTTATTACAGTTATGATATATTTTTTTGGCAATACTACAGAATTAAGTAATAATAATAAATATATAATAATAATTAAATAATAATAATAATAATAATAATAATAATAATAATAATAATAAAATAATATAAAATAATATAATAATAATGAAATAACTGATGATAATCAATGATACTAGTAATAAATCTTCAATAATCAATCAAAATGTTATCCAAATTCTCTTTATTCTCATTTTATCATCATATTTCAGGATTAATATAATTCTGGTAATTATTATCATTATACCGAATAATTGCCATCAGAAATCATCAAATGGAGATGGAAAAAACGTCATTTGGAGTCTACTCTCAAAAGGTATATTTCGCTAGATTTTGCCGCTTTTTCGACTTTTGGGATTTTTTTGTTTACCTTTTTTATTATATATGTCAACAATTTCCTGTCATTACATCATTATTATCATGATTATTCACATTATTATCGTTATAATCATCATTAATCATCATTATCATATCATCATATTGCAAATTATTATCATTATTATTGCAATTATTGCATTTAAAAATATATAATTTTACAGCATACAATAAAACTACAATAATAATAGTAATACGACATAATAATACAATTAATAACGTTTCTATAATCATTATTTATATCATTATTTCAATTAAATCGTTATACTGTAATATACTGTTTATAATAATTAATTTTTACAATTATACTACCAGTAAAGAATAATAATGATACTAATAACAATCAATCATATTAATCAAAATATATAACAATTTAGTATTATTATTCTATAATTATACTTTATATGATTATTATGTTATTATTACAGTTTATAATATATTTGTGGCAATAAGACTAATAATTAAAAGTAATAATAATATAATAATAATAATAATAATAAATATTAAATAATAATATTATAATAATGATGATAATAATGTAATAGTATAATTATTACTAATCATCAAATGTTATCCAAATTCTCTTTATTCTCATTTTTATCATCTTTACTTCATGAGTAATAGAATTGGTAATTATATCATTATACCCTAAAAATTTGCCAGAATCATCAAATGAATTTGGAAAAAAGTCATTTTGGAGTCTATTTCTTCAAAAGCTATATTTCGCTAGATTTTGCGTTTTTTCCTTTGGGATTTTTTCTTTTACCTTTTTTATTATATATGGACAAAATTCCTTTTACTTCATCATTATTATCATGATTATTCTCATTTTATCGTTATCATCATCATTTCTTTCATTATTTTCATTATCATATCATTATCTTTCATTATTGCAATTATTACCTCATTATTGCAATTTTTATCATCATTATTGCATTATTATCATTATTTATTGCAATTATTGCAGTTATAATATATAATTTTACATCTATCTAATAACAATACAATAATAATGTAATAAAAATAATAATAAAAATTTATAACGTTTCTATAATCATTTTTTATATCATTATTTCAAATTAATATCGTTATTACTGAATTTTTACTGTTATATAATTTATTTTTACAATTAAAACTCCCAAATTAAAAATAATAACAATGATAATTAAAATCAATAAAATTATTAATGACAATATTATAACAATTAGTTTTTTAATAATCATACTTATTATTATTATTATTTTATTATTACAGTTATAATAATTTTTTGGCAATAATCAATAATTAAAAGTAATATAAAAATGTAATAATAATAATAATAATAATAAATAATAACAATAATAATAATAATAAATAATAATGATAATAATGATGATAATAATGATAATAGTAATAATATTAATAATCATCAAATTTTATCAAATTCTCTTTATTCTCACTTTATCATCTTTATTGTCATTATTAATAGAATTCTGGTAATTATTATCATTATTACCCTAATAATTGCCAGAATCATAAATGAATGGAAAAAACGTCATTTGGAGTCTAGTCTCAAAAGGGTATATTTTGCTAGATTTTGCCGCTTTTTCGACTTTTGGGATTTTTTTTCTTTTACCTTTTTTTTAATTATATATGGACGCAATTCCTGTTATTATCATCATTATTATATCATGATTATCATCATTATTATCGTATCATCATCATTATCATCATTATCATCATATCATAATCATTATCATCATTATTGAAATTATTATTATCATTATTGTAATTATTATCATTATTATTGCAAATTATTGCAGTTATAATATTTTAATTTTACATCTATACTAAAAACAAACAATAATAATAAAAATAATAACGTTTTCTATAATCATTATTTTATATCATTATTTCAATTAATATCGTTATTACTGTAATTTATTACTGTTATAATAATTATTTTTAAAATTATACTACCAGTAATAATAATAATAATGATAATAATAACAAATAATATTAAAAAACAAATTATAAAAATTAGTATTGTTATAATTATACTTATTATTATTATTATTGTTATTATTACAGTTATAATAATTTTTTGGCAATAATACTAATAATTAAAGTAATAAAAATTTAATATTAATAATAATAATAATAATAAAAATTTAATATTAAATAATAATAATAATTATAATAAAAATAATAAAAATTAATAATAATAAAATAATAATAATAATAATGATTAATAATGGATGATAATAATGATAATAGTAATAATATTAATAATCAAATGTTATCCAAATTCTCTTTATTCTCACTTTTATCATCATTATTATCATGATTAATAGAATTCTGGTAATTATTATCATTATTACCCTAATAATTGCCAGAATCATCAAATGATTGAAAAAAACGTCATTTTGGAGTCTACTCTCAAAAGGCTATATTTCGCTAGATTTGCCGCTTTTTCGATTTTTGGGGATTTTTTTCTTTACCTTTTTTATATATATATGGACACAATTCCTGTTATTATCATCATTATTATCATGATTATCGCCCATTATTATCGTAATCATCATCATTTCATCATTATCATCATTATCATCATCATTATCATCATTTCAATTATTATCATCATTATTGCAATTTTTATCATTATTATTGAAATTATTGCAGTTTTAATATAAAATTTTTTACATCTATAACTAATAACTACAATGGTAATAAAAAAAAGTAATAATAATATAATAATAATAATAATAACAATAATTAATAATTAAATTTTATTAGTATTAGTAATAATAAAAATAATAATTAATAATAATAATAATAATAATAATAATAAAATAATATAATATTAATAATAATAATAATAGTAATAATAAAAAAATTTAAATA
>NW_023660413.1:0-12500 GCF_015228065.2 Penaeus monodon | reverse complement strand
GTAATTATTACTATTATAATAATTATTTTTGCAATTATACTACTAGTAAAAAGAATAATAATGATAATAATAACAATAATAATATTTATAACAATATTATACCGATTTTTATTATTATTATTATACTTATTATTACTATTATTGTTACTATTACAGTTATAATATATTTTTTGCGAATAATACTAATATTTAAAGTAATAATAATAATAATAATAATAATAATAATAATAATAATAATGATAATATAATAATGATAATAATGATAAAAATGATAATAATAATAATTATTATAATAATAATAATAATAATAATAATAATAATAATAATAATAATAATAATAATAATACTCTCAAAAGGCTATATTTCGCAAGATTTGACGATTTTTTGACTTTTTGGATTTTTTTACTTTTACCTTTTTTTTTTATTATATATGGACGCAATTCCTGTTATTATCATCATTATTATCATCATTATCATCATTATTATCTTTATCATCATCATTATCATCTTTATCATCATCATTATCATCTTTATTTCAATTATTATTATCATTATTACAATTAATATCATTATTATTGCAATTATTATCATTATTATTGCAATTATTGCAGTTATAATAGATAGTTTTACAACTGTACTAATAGCAACTAAACTAATAATAGTAATAATAATATCAAAAACAATAATAACGTTATTATAATAATTATTTAGATCATTATTTTAATTAACATCGATTTTATTTTAATTATTACTGTTATAATAATTATTTTTGCAGTTATACTACCAGTAAAAAGAATAATAAATATAATAATAACAATAATAATATTAATAACAATATTATACCGAATAGTATTATTATTATTATGCTTATTATTACTATTATTGTTGTTATTACAGTTATATTTTTTAGTAATAATACTAATAATTAAAGTAATAATAATAATAATAATAATAATAATAATAATAATAATAATAATAATAATAATGATATTAATAATAATAATAATAATAAAAGTAATAATAATAATAATGATAGTAATAATAATAATAAAAATAATAATAATATTGAAAATAATAATGATAATAGTAACAATAATATTAATAATCATCAAATGTTATCCAAATTCTCTTTATTCTCACTTTCATCATCATTATTGTCATGATTAATAGAATTCTGGTAATTATTATCATTATTACCATAATAATTGCCAAAATCATCATATGAATGGGAAAAGAAGTCATTTTGGAGTATACTCTCAAAAGGATATATTTCGGTAGATCTTTGCGCTTTTTCGACTTTTGGGATTGTTTTTTTTACTTGTTTTTGATTATATATCGTTATTACTGTAATTATTACTGTTATGATAATTATTTTTGCAATTATACTACTAGTAAAAAGAATAATAATGACAATAATAACAATAATAATATTAGTAACAATATTATACCGATTATTATTATCATAATGCTTATTATTACTATCATTATTATTATTACAGTTATAATATATTTTAGGAAAATAATACTAATAATTAAATTAATAATAATAATAATGATAATAATAATAATAATAATAATAATAATAATAATAATTATAATAATAATAATAATAATAATAATAATAATAATAATAATAGTAATAACAATAATATTTATAATAATAATGATAATAGTAATAATATCAATAATCATCAAATGTTATCCAAATTCTCTTAATTCTCACTGGTATCATCTTTATTGTCATGATTAATAGAAATCTGGTAATTATTATCATTATTACCCTTATAATTGCCAAAATCATCAAAAGTAAGGAAAAAATGTCATTTTGGGTATACTCTCAAAAGGCTAAATTATGCTAGATTTTGCTGCTTTTTCAACTTTTGGGATTTTTTTCTTTTACCTGTTTTTGATTACATATAGACAATTCCTGTTGTTATCATATTTATTATCATGATTATCATCATTATTATCGTTAACATCATCATTATCATCATTTTCATCATCATTTTCATCATTATTGCAAATATTATCATCATTATTGCAATTATCATCATTATTATTGCAATTATTGCAGTTATAATATTTAGTTTTACAATAATAATAGTAATAGCAATAATAAATACGATAATGTTTTGATAATAATTATTTAGATCATTATTTTATTTATCATCGTTATTACTGTAATTATTACTATCATAATAATTATTTTTACAATTATGCTACTAGTAAAAGGAATAATGATCATAATAATAATGATAATAATAATATTAATAATAATAATAATAATTATAATAATAATAATAATAATAATAATAATGATAATAATAATAATAATAATAATAATAATAATAATAATAATAATAAATGATAATAATAATAATAATAATATTGATAATAAAGATAATAGTAATAATATTCATAATCATCAAATGTTATCCAAATTCTCATTATTCTCACTTTTACCATTATTATTGTCATGATTATTTCAATTCTGCTAATAATGATCATTATTACCCTAATAATTGCAAAAATCATCAAATTAATCTAAAAAATGTAATTATCGAGTATACTCTCAAAAGGCTATATTTCGCTAGATTTTGCCGCTTTTTCGGCTTTTGCTTTTTCTTTTCTTTTACCTGATTTGATTGTATATGGACACAATTCCTGTTATTATCATCATTATTATCATAATTATCATCATTTTTATCGTTATCTTCATAATTATTATCATTATCATCATCATTGCAATTATTATCATCATTATTGCAATTATTATCCTTATTATTGCAATTATTGCAGTTATAATATATAGTTTTACAACTATACTAATAACAACTACAATAATAATAGTAATAACAATAACAATAATAACGTTTTTATAATTATTATTTAGATCATTGTTTTAACATCGTTATTACTGTAATTACTAATGTTATAGTAATTATTTTTGCAATTACACTACGAGTAAAAAGAATAATAATGATAATAATAACAATAATAATATTAATAACAATATTATACCGATTAGTATTATTATCATTATGCTTCTTATTACTAATATTGTTATTATTACAGTTATAATATATTTTTTGGTAAGAATACTAATAATTAAAGTAATAATAATAATAATAAAAAATAATAACAATAATAATAATAATAATAATAATAATAATAATAATAATAATAATAATAATAATAAACAATAACAATAATAACAATAATAATAATGATAATAACAATAATAAAAATAATAATAATAGTAATAATAATAATAATAATAATAATAATAATAATAACAATAATATTGATAATAATAATGATAATAGTAATAATATTAATAATAATCGAATGTTATCCAGATTATCTTTATTTTCACTTTTATCATAATTATTGTCATGATTAATAGAATTCAGGTAATTATAATCATTATTAAACTAATAATTCCAAAAATCATCAAATTCATGGGAAAAACGTCATTTTGGAGTATACTCCCATACTCCTGTATATCGCTAGATTTTGCAGCTTTTTTGACTTTTTGGGAATTTTTTAATTTTACCCTTTTTTTTATTATATATGGACAAAATTACAGTTATTATCATCATTATTATCATTATTATCATCATTATTATCGTTATCATCATTATTATCATCATTATCATCAAAATTGGAATTATTATCATTATTATTGCAATTATTATCATTATTATTGCAATTATTGCTGTTATAATATATAGTTTTACAACTATACTAATAACAACTACAATAATAACAGTAATAACAATATTAATAACTATAATAACGTTTTTATAATAATTATTTAGATTATGATTTTAATTAACATAGTTATTACTGCAATTTTTACTGTCATAATAATTATTTTTGCAATTATACTACTAATAAAAAGAATAATAATAATAATAATAATAATAATAATAATAATAATAATAATAATAATAATATCAATAATAATAATAATAATAGGAATAATAATGATGATAATAATAATAATAATGATAATGATAATAATGATAAGAATGATAATAATAATAATAATAATAATAATAATAATAATAATAATAATAATAATAATAATAATAATAATAATAATAATAATAATAATAACAATAATATTGATAATAATAATTATAATAGTAATAATATTAATAATCATCAATTGTTATCCAAATTCTCTTAATTCTCACTTTTATAATTATTTGCATGATTAATAGAACTGTGGTATTATTATCATTATTACTTAAATTATTGCAAAAATCATCAAATGAATGGAAAAAATGGCATTTTGGAGTATAACTCTCAAAAGGCTATATTTTGCTTGATTTTGCCGCTTTTTCGCTTTTTTTCTTTTACCTGTTTTTGATTATATATGGACACAGATCCTCTTATTATCATCATTATCATGATTATCATCATTATTATCGTTATCATCATCATTATCATCATTATCATCATCATTATCATCATTATTGCAATTATTACCATCATTATTGCAATTATTATCATTATTATTATAATTATTGGTTATAATATATAGTTTTATTATCATTATTATTATTACTTTACTTTATTAGTATTATTGCGAAAAAATATATTATAACTGTAATAATAAAAATAATAGTAATAACAATCATAATAATAGCAATACTAATCGGTATAATATTGTTATTAATATTATTATTGTTATTATTATCATTATTACTCTTTTTACTAGTAGTATAATTGCAAAATTAAATATTATAGCAGCAATAATTACAGTAAGAACGATGTTAATTAAAATAATGATCTAAATAATTATTATAAAAACGTTATTATTGTTATAATTATTGTTAGCACTATTATTATTGTAGTCATTATTAGTATACTTGTAAAACTATATATTATAACTACAATAATTGCAATAATAATGATAATAATTGCAATAATGATGATAATAATTGATATAATGATGATAATAATTGCAATAATGATGATAATGATGATGTTAATGATGATAATGATGATAATGATGATGATAACGATGATAATGATGATAATCATGATAATAATGATGATAATACCATGAATTGTGTCCAAATATAATCAAAAACAGGTAAAAGAAAAAAAATCCCAAAAGTCGAAAAAGCGGCAAAATCTATGAGAGTATACTCCAAAATGACGTTTTTTTCCCTTCATTTGATGATTTTGGCAATTATTAGGGTAGAAATGATAATAATTACTGAAAATCCATTAATCATGACAATAATGGAGATAAAAGTGAGAATTAAGAGAATTTGGATAACACTTGATGATTATTAATATAATTACTATTATCATTATTATTATCAATATTATTGTTATTAAAATTATTATTATTTTTTTTTTATTATTATTATTATCATTATTATTATTATTATTATTATTATTAATTTAATTATTATTATTATTGCCGAAAAATATATTATAACTGTTATAATAACAATAATAGTAATAATAAGCATAATAATAATAATACTAATCGGCATAATATTGTTATTAATATTATTATTGTTATTATTATCATTATTATTCTTTTTTACTAGTAGAATAATTGCAAAAATAATTATTATAAAAGTAATAATTACAGTAATAACGATGTTAATGAAAATAATGATTTAAATAATTATTATAAAAACGTTATTATTGTTATTATTTTTGTTATTACTATTATTATTGTAGTTGTTATTAGTATAGTTGTATAACTATATATTATAACTGCAATAATTGCAATAATGATGATAATAATTGCAATAATGATGGTAATAATTGCAATAATGATGATAATGATGATGATGATAATGATGATGATAACGATAATAATAATGATAATCATGATAATAATGATGATAATACGAGGACGTGTCCATATATAATAAATAAGTAAAAGAAAAAAAATACCAAAAGTCGAAAATGCGGCGAAATCTAGCGAAATATAGCCTTTTGAGAGGATACTCCAAAATGACGTTTTTTCCATTCATTTGATGATTTTGGCAATTATTATGGTAATAATGATAATAATTACCAGAATTCTATTAATCATGACAAAAATATCAATAATAACCTGCTTTTGATTATATATGGACACAATTCCTGTTATTATCATCATTATCATCATTATCATCATTATTGCAATTATTATCATCATTATTGCAATTTTTATCATTATTATTGCAATTATGCAGTTATAATATATAGTTTTACAACAATACTAATAACAACTACAATAATAATAGTACTAACAATAACAATAACAATAATAACGTTTTCATAATAATTATTTAGATCATTATTTTCATTAATATTGTTATTACTGAAATTATTACTGTTATAATAATTATTTTTGCAATTATACTATATTATTACAGTTATAATATTTTTTTGGCAATAATAATAATAATAATAATAATAATAATAATGATAATAATAAAAATAATAATAATGATAATAATAATAATAATAATAACAATAATATTGAAAATAATAATGATAATGGTAATAATATTAATGATAATCATATGTTATCCAAAATCTCTTTATTCTGACTTTTATCATCATTATTGTGATGATTAAGAGAATTCTGATAATTATTATCATTATTACCCTAATAATTGCCAAAATCATAAAATGGATGTAAAAGCGTAATTTTGGAGTATACTGTCAACAGGTTATATTTTGCTAGATTTTGCCAATTTTTTCGACTTTTGGGAATTTTTTTCTTTTACCTGTTTTTCATTATATATAGAAACAATTCCTGTTATTATCATTATTATTATCATGTTTATCATCATTATTATCGTTATCATCACAATTATCATTATCATCATTATCATCATCATTATCATCATTATTGCAATTATTATCATCATTATTATAATTTTTATCATTATTACTGATATTATTGCAGTTATAATATATAGTTTCACAACTATACTAATAGTAACTAAAACAACAATTATTAAATAGTAATAACAATAATAATGTTTTTATAATAATTATTTAGATCATTATTTTAATTATCATCGTTATTACTGTAATTATTACTGTTATAATAATTGTTTTTGGAATTATAATACTACTAAAAAGAATAATAATGATAATAATAACAATAATAATATTAATAACAATATTATACCGATTAGTATTATTATTATCATGCTTATTATTACTATTATTGTTATTATTACGGTTAAAATATATTTTCTGGCAATAATACTAATAATTAAAGTAATAATAATAATAATAATAATAATAATAATAATAATAATAATAATAATGATAATTGTAATAATAATAAAAATAATAATAATAATAATAATAATAATAATAATAATAATAATAATAATAATAATTTATAATAATAATGATAATAATATTGATAATAATAATGATTATAGTAATAATATTATTAATATTAATAATCATTAAATGTCATCGAAATTCTCCTTATTCTCAATTTTATCTTCATTATTATCATGAATAATAGAATTCTGGAAATTATTATCATCATTACCCTAATAAATGAATGAAAAAAGCTTCATTTTGTACTATATTCTCAAAAGGTTATATTTCCATAGATTTTGCTGCTTTTTCGACTTTTAAGATTTTTCTTCTTTTACCTGTTTTTTATTATATATGGACACAATTCCTGTTATTATCAGCTTTATTATCATGATTATCATTATTATTATCGTTATCATCATCATTATCATCATTATGATCATCAATATCATCATTATTGCAATTATTATAATCATTATTGCAATTATTAACCTTATTATTGCAATTATTGCTGTTATAATATATAGTTTTACAACTATACTAATAGCAGCTACAATAATAATGGTAATAACAATAATAATAAATTAATAACGCTTTTATACTAATTATTTAGATCATTATTTTAATTAACATCATTATTACTGTAATTATTACTGTTATAATAATTATTTTGGCAATTATACTACTAGTAAAAAGAATAATAATGATAATAATAACAATAATAATATTAATAACAATATTATACCGATTATTATTATTATTATTATGCTTATTATTACTAATATTGTTATTATTACAGTTATAATATATTTTTTGCGAATAATACTAATACTTAAAGTAATAATAATGATAATGGTGATAATAATAATAATAATAATAATAATCATAATAATAATAATAATAATAATAATAATAATAATAATATTAATAATAATAATAATTTATAATAATAATGATAATAATATTGATAATAATAATGATTATAGTAATAATATTAATAATATTAATAATCATCAAATGTCATCCAAATTTTCCTTATTCTCAATTTTATCATCATTATTGTTATGATTAATAGAATTCTGGTAATTATTATCATCATTACCCTAGTAAATGAATGAAAAAAAAAAACTTCATTTTGGACTATATTCTGAAAAGGCTATATTTCCATAGATTTTGCTGCTTTTTCGACTTTTGTGATTTTTCTTCTTTTACCTGTTTTTGATTATATATGGACACAATTCCTGTTATTATCAGCATTATTATCATGATTATCATTATTATTATCGTTATCATCATCATTATCATCATTATGATCATCAATATCATCATTATTGCAATTATTATAATCATTATTGCAATTATTAACCTTATTATTGCAATTATTGCAGTTATAATATATAGTTTTACAACTATACTAATATCAGCTACAATAATAATGGTAATAACAATAATAATAAATTAATAACGTTTTTATACTAATTATTTAGATCATTATTTTAATTAACATCGTTATTACTGTAATTATTATTGTTATAATAATTATTTTTGGAATTATACTACTAGTAAAAAGAATAAAAATGATAATAATAACAATAATAATATTAATAACAATATTATAGAGATGAGTATTATTATTATTATGCTTATTATTACTATTATTGTTATTATTACAGTTAAAATATATAATAATAATAATGATAATAATAATAATAATAATAATAATAATAATAATAATAATAATAATAATAATAATGATAATAATAATAATAATAATAATAATAATAATAATAATAATAATAACAATAATATTGATAATAATAATGATAATAGTAATAATATTAATAATCATCAAATGTTATCCAAATTCTCTTTATCCTCACTTTTATCATCATTATTGTCATGATTAATAGAATTCTGGTAATTATTATCATTATTACCCTAATCATTGCGAAAATTTTCAAATGAATGGAAAAAACGTCATTTTGTAGTATACTCTCAAAAGGGTATATTTCGCTAGATTTTGCCACTTTTTCGACTTTTGGGATTTTTTTTTTTTACCTGCTTTTGATTACATATGGACAGAATTCCTGTTATCATCATCATTATCATCATTATCATCACATTATCATCATTATTGCAATTATTATCATCATTATTGCAATTATCATTATTATTATTGGATTTATTTATTATCATTATTACCCTAATCATTGTCAAAATAATCAAATGAATTGGAAAAACGTCATTTTGGTATATACTCTCAAAAGGCTATATTTCGCTAGATTTTGCCACTTTTTCGATTTTTGGGATTTTTTTTTCTTTTACCTGTTTTTGAATACATATGGACAGAATTCCTGTTATTATCATCATTATTATCATGATTACCATCATTATTATTGTTATCATCATCATTATCATCATTATCATCACTATCATCATTATTGCAATTATTATCATCATTATTGCAATTATCATTATTATTATTGGAATTATTGCAGTTATAATATATAGTTTTACAATTATACTAATAATAACGTTTTTATAATAATAATTTAGACCATTATTTTAATTAACATCGTTATTACTGTAATTATTACTTTTATAATAATCATATATGTAATTATACTTCTAGTAAAAAGAATAATAATTATAATAATAACAATAATAATATAAATAACAATATTATACCGATTAGTATTATTATTATTATGCTTATTATTATTACAGTTATAATATATTTTTTGGCAATAATACTAATAATTAATGTAATAATAATAATAATAATAATAATAATAATAATAATAATAATAATAATAATAATAATAATAATAATAATAATAATAATAATAATAATATTACAGTTATAATATATATTTTTTTAATAATACTAATAATTAAAGTAATAATAATAATAATAATAACAATAATAATAATAATAATAATAATAATAATAATAATAATAATAATAATAATAATAACAATAATAATAATAATAATAATAAAGAATAATAACAATAACACCAATAATATTGATAATAATAATGATAATAGTAACTGAGTACGTGGTAGGATCCCCAGTTCCTTTCCACGAGAGTGCCGGTGTTACCTTTATGTAAATTTTGTAAATCAGCGTGTGTGCTCACACGCGCGTTGGCGATGCGTGTATGAATCGTTGCACTCACGCACTCGCATGCGGCGATTGATGTGTGCACTTGCACTGATTTAATAATAATAATAATAATAATAATAATAATAATAATAATAATAATAATAATAATAATAATAATAATAACAACAACAATAATATTGATAATAATAATGATAATAGTAATAACAATAATCAAATGTTATCCATATTCTCTTTATTCTCACTTTTATCATCATTATTGACATTATTAATAGAAATCTGGTAATTATTATCATTATTACCCTAATAATTGCCAAAATCATCAAATGAATGAAAAAAACTTCATTATACTCTCAAAAGGCTATATTTCCCTAGATTTTGTCGCTTTTTCGACTTTTGGGATTTTTTTTTCTTTTACCTGTTTTTGATTATATATGAACACAATTCCTGTTATTATCATCATAATTATAATGATTATCATCATTATTATCGTTATCATCATCATTATCATCATTATCATCATTATTGCAATTATTATCATCGTTATTGCAATTATTAACCTTATTATTGTAATTATTGCAGTTATAATATATAGTTTTACAACTATACTAATAACAACTACAATAATAGTAGTAATAACAATAATAATAACAATAATAACGCTTTCATAATAATTATTTAGATCATTATTTTAATTAACATCGTTATTACTGTAATTATTAATGTTATAATAATTATTTTTGCAATTATACTACTAGTAAAATGAATAATAATGATAATAATAACAATAATAATAATAATAAAAAAATAATAATAATATAAAAAAAAATAATAAAAAAAATATAAAAATAATAGTAATAAAATAAAATAAGATAAAATGTAATAATGAAATAAATAATAATTTTTAATATATTTAATAATAAATAGTATAATACAATAATTATTATAAAAATAAAAATAATAATAAAAATAATAATAAAAATAATAAAAATAAAAATAAAAACAATATAACAATAATAAAAATAAAAATATAAAATAATATTAAAATAAAAATTTAAAAAATGTAATAAATGTTATCAATGTTACCCAAAATTTCTTCTTTATTCCATTTTATCACATTATTGTCATGTTTAAATAAAATTCGGGGTAATTATTATCATTATTATTCTAATAATTGCAAAAATCATAAAATAAAGGGAAAAACTCATTTTGGGGTATAAACTCAAAGGCTTATTTTACTAGATTTTGCCGCTTTTTTGACATTTTGGGGTTTTTTTTTTTTTTTTAATGTTTTTCATTATAATGGGCATAAACCTGTTATCAAAACTTTTTTTTTATTAAAATCTTTTTTATTGTTTCATCATCTTATCTCATTATCATCTCTTATCACATTATCTCTCTTATCATCATTATTTCAATTAAATTTCATCATTTTGCAATTATAAATTATTACTGTTTTAATAATTATTTTTCAATTTCTACTTGTAAAACAATAAATGATAATTTAACAAAAATAATATTAATAACAAAATTATACCCATTAGTATTTTTATTATGCTATTTTAGTTATTTTTTTATTACAGTTTTAATATTTTTTTTGCCAAATACTAATTTAAGTAATAATAAAAATAATAATAATAATAAAAATAATAAAAATATATTATTAATTTAATAATAAAAATAATAATAATAATAATAATTATAATGATAATAACAAAAAATTGATATTTAAAAATGTAATAGTAAAAAAATTAATAATTTTATTTTTCACTTTTTTCATCATTATTTTCATGATTAAAAAATTCTGTTATCATATTAATCTTTTCATCACATTTTCATCATTATCTTACATCATCATTATCCTTATTCAATTATTACATCATTATTGAAAATTTTTTAATTATTATTGTAATTATTGCAGTTTTTATTATTTGTTTTTCATCTTACAATACAAATACAATAATAATAGTAAAAAAAATAATAAAAAATAAAATATATATATATAAAAATTTTATATATATTTTTATATATATATATAAAATATATATTATATATATATTTT
>NW_023660412.1:15399-19350 GCF_015228065.2 Penaeus monodon | reverse complement strand
TCTCTCTCTCTCTCTCTCTCTCTCTCTCCCCTTCCTCTCCTCTCCTCTCCTCTCTCTCCCTCTCTCCTCTCCTCTCTCCCTCTCTCCCCCTCTCCTCTCTCTCTCTCTCTCTCTCTCTCTCTCTCTCTCTCTCTCTCTCTCCATTATAAATATATATATATATATATATATATATATATTTTATATAAATAAATATAAAATATATATATATTTTTATATAATATAGTTTTAATATATTGATTATTGTGTTTTGTTTTTTTTTTTATTTTAATAATATATATATATATATATATATCTATATATATTTTATTATATATATAATATATATATAAAATATATATATATATAATATATATATATAACAAAATATTAGATTTTATATATATATATAAAATATATATTTTATTATATAATAATATATATATATATATTATTTTATATTATATATATAATATATATAAAATATATATACAACAAACCAAACAAAAATATATATATTATATATATTATATTATATATATATATATTAAAATAATATATATATATATATATATATATATATATGAAATATAGGAGAGGGGAGAGAGAGAGAGAGAGAGAGAGGAGAGAGAGAGAGAAAAGGAGAGAGGAGAGAGGAGAGGAGAGAGAGAGAGAGAGAAGGAGAAAAACGAGGAGGGGAGAGAGAAAGAGAAAAAGAGAAAAAGAGAGGGGAAAAGAGAGAGAGAGAGAGAGGAGAGGGGAGAGAGAGAGAGAGAGAGAGGGAGCATGAAGAGAAACGGGTTTGACTAATGGAGCAAGAAAATTTCATAGAGAGGTAGCATTAAGAAAAGACTGAAAATACATTTTTAATGTACAAAAAAAAAAAAAAAAAAAATCAGATGTTTTACAAAAAATAATGCAGCCTTGTGGAAGTTATCTACGGTGTAAAAAATCACACTAAGTGCTTCTCTCATACATAAAAAACACTGTTTAAGTGCATGCACAAAACATCAACGAAGGAACAAGGTTTCTACTTATACTACCAAGAAATACCTTAAGTTAAATCTCGTTCGTCCATTTTAAAGAAAGCAAGTGAAAGAGAAAGGAAAAAAAGAAAGAAAGACAGGGAAAACGAATCCAAAGTGAGGGAAAAAGAAGGTGAGAACACAAGTCAAAACACAATGGGGTTGTATTTTAACCAAAGTCAGGTATTCTCAAAACTACGATTTGCTGGGCAGTAAGGGCTGTCTTTCTTCTGAATATTTACTGTCGGAGATTCCTAGAAGAAAAGAGAGATAAAATCGCTTGTACATCTCAAAATATTTTTTTCCCCCTGTTGGTGATTGTGATGATAATACATATACTAATGATAACTGATTATGATTAAAGATAAGGATAATAATTGTAAAACGGAAATAACAATAATAATAACAATAATAATAATATAATACAATAATAATAATATAATAATAATAATAAAAATGATAATAACAATAACAAAATAATGATAATAATAATATAATAATAATTTTAAAAAAATAATAAAAATGACAACAATGATAATAATAATGATAAAAATGATAATAATAAATAACATTAACATTAGTGATAATAACAATAACATAATTATAATGTTTAATTTTTTATATATTATTAAAGGTAAAAAGTAACAATAACAGCAGTTATAAAAATGATGATCACGATGATCATGATGATAACAATACTAGATATGATGATAATTACTATTCATAATAATGGTAACAATAATGATAATGATAATAAAACAATAATGATAATAACTATAACAATAATAATGATAAATAATAATAGTGGGTAATGAATTAATAATAATGCTATAATAATAATAGTAATATCAGAATTAATACTATTATATTTTTCATCAATACTGAAAGCAACAATAATAATGATGATGATAACTTTTTGATAACAACAATGACATCAATAAAAACAACATCATCACAAAAACAATAATGACAGTAGTGAGTGTAGTAATTATAATAATGATGATTTTGACGATAATAATATGGATGATAGTAGTAACAGTGAGAATGATAATGATGATGATGATAACAGTGAGAATGATGATAATGATGATGATGATGATGATGATAAAAATAATGATAATAATAATAATGATAGTAATGACAATATGGATAAGGATGATTATAATGAATATAATAATAGTAATAATAATGATAATGATGACAATAATAATAATAATAAAATGATAATAATGATGATAACAGTAATAATAATAATAATAATAATAATAATAATAGTAATAATAATAATAGTGATAATAATAATAATAATATAATAATAATAACAATAATAACAATAATAACAAGGTGATATTCATAAAAACAACTATGATGATAATAATCATAATGATATTAATAAAGTGATGTAACAATAATAATAATGACGGTAATAACAATAAAAATAATAATAATAACAGTAATAGTATTGATAATAATGATAATGTTAAAAATAAAAATTATGAAACTGATGATATTAATGATAATAATAATAATAAAAAAAAATAATAATAATAATAATAATAATAATAATAATAATGGTAAATATCAGCAAATCATCATCAACAACAATAATGATAATAATGAAAATCATTATCATTATGATACTATTGATAATGATGATATTAACAACTAAGTAGTAATGTTGATGATAATAAAAATAATTATCATTATAATGTTATTAATAATGATGATGCTAACAAACAACAGCAACAAATACAGTAGTAGTAGTAGTAGTAGTAGTAATTAAAATAATAATAATAATAGTAAAAGTAAAAATATTAACAATAATACTGACAATAATGATGATGATGATGATAATGATAATAATAATAATAATAATAATAATAATAATAATAATAATAATAATAATAATGATGATAATCATTATTATCTTTACCATAATAATAATTGCAATAAGAACAACACTACTTCTACTACTACTACTACTACTAATAATAATGATAAAAATAATAATAATAATAATAAAAATAGAAACAACAACAACAACAACAACAACAAACAACAACAAAAAAATATAATAATAATAATAAAACACCATCGCCATCAACAGCAATGCAAGCAGCGACAAGATCGTTGCTTTCTTTAAAATTCAATTCACTGAAATGAAGAGGTAGCAGATGATAATATTTCTATTAAGTAAATGAATATGGATATGGGGCATAATAAACACCTAGTATAAAATTTGTCGAAGCGAGGAATAAGGTGATGTTAATAATAATGCGCATGCTTCACTAATCACTAATCCCCTAGTCTTATTACGTCATTGATTATTAATTTGATCGAATTTAGTTTTTTTAAAACTTATCAGGCTCTTAAAGGATGACACTGTGACATAGTTTTATCAATTAATATAAATTTCTTGAACTCGATTTTCTAAATATAGCCTCTGGTTTTCAAAGGCAAAATGAGTAAAATTATTTACGTAACTGAAAAACTCAAACCGACCATCAAATACACGCGAATATCAGCCTGACAACCCCCCTGCCTTACCACTCTCCGGTGAGCGGCCCCATGAGCTGGAGAAGGGGGCGGCGCGGTTCATCCCGGACCGAAAGAGCGCCGAATGCCCGGAATCCCCAAGGGCGAAGTGGGACTCGGGGCGGCGAGGAGGTGCCCGGGGAGTCGGTCGAGTCGTCGCCGAGGCCGCCGCCCTTCTCGACCCCGCCCTGCACTGGCGATGATTTTGCTGAGCTGCGAAGGGGAGAGGGAGGCGGCGTTTGGGGAAGGAAGGGCCAGTACTTATCATTTACCTGTCCATTATCTAGTATTATTCTTTTTAATCAGACGTAAGGGACGAGATAAATATTTTCGGGTTTTTAATTTTCATAACACACAAACACACACCCCAATTATAATTTAATATAATTATATATATATATATTATATTATA
>NW_023660412.1:7500-10000 GCF_015228065.2 Penaeus monodon | reverse complement strand
AATAATATATAATAAAATAATAAATAAATAATAAAAAATAATAATAATAATAATAATAATAATGATGATAATCATTATTATCTTTACCATAAAAAAAATTTGCAATAAGAAACAACACTACTTCTACAAATATTTTATAAAAAAATAATAATAATAATAAAAAATAATAAAAAAAAATAATAGTAACAAAAAACAAAAAACCCAAAAACCCAACAACAAAACAAAACAAAAAAAATAATAATAATAAAAATAAAAAACCCATCCCATCACAGCAATCAAAGCGACAAGATCGTTTTTTTCTTTAAAATTTCAATTCCTAAAATGAAGAGGTAGCAATGATAATATTTCTTTTAAAGTAAATGAATAGGAAGGGGCTAATAAAAACTGTAAAAAAATTTGTCGAAGCGAGGAAATAATGGTGATGTTAATAATGCGCAGCTTTCACAAATCACTAATCCCCTAGTCTTATTCGTCTTTGATTATTAAGTTTGATCGAATTTAGTTTTCTAAACTTATCAGGCTTTTAAAAGGATACACGTGAATATTTTATAAATTTAAATTAAATTTCTTGAACCGATTTTCAAAAATATAGCCTCTGGTTTTTTTCAAGGCAAAAAATGAGTAAAATTTTTACGTAACTAAAAAACTCAAACCGACCATCAAAACACGCAAATTTATCACCCTACAACCCCCCTGCCTTACCACTCTCCGGCTAGCGGCCCTAGGGAGTGGGAGAAGGGGGCGGCGGGGGGTTCTCCCCGGACCGAAGAGCGCCGAAATCCCGGAATCCCCAAGGGGGAAGGGGGGGTCGTGGGGGGGCGAGGAGGTGCCGGGGAGTCGGGCGAGTCGTCGCCGGGCCCCCCCCCCCGCCTTCTCGACCCCCCCCCTCACTGCGATGAGTTGTGGCTCGAAGGGGAGGGAGGCGGGTTTGGGGGCGGAAAGGGGCCCTCACTTACTTTATTCCATTTCTGTATTATTCTTTTTATCAGACGTAAGGGACGAGATAAATATTTTCTTTTAATTTTTTATAACACAAAAAACACACACACACAATTAATAATATATATATATAATAAATATAATATTATATATATATATATATATATATTTTTTATATATACACACACACACAAAACATTTTTAAATTTTTGTGTGGTGTGTGTGTGGTTGTGTTGTGTGGTGTGTGTGTGGGGTGTGTGGTGTTGTGTGGTGGTGCGTGTGTGGGCGTTGGGGTTTGGGGTGTGTGGTGTGTGTGGGTGGTGTGTGTGTGTGTGTGTGTGTGTTGTGTGTGTGTGTGTGTGTGTGTGTGTGTGTTGTTTGTGTGTGTGGGTGGTGGTGTGTGTGGTGTGGGCGTGTGCGGGGTGTGCGTGGTTTTGTGCTTGCGTGTGGCCCTCCCCTGCAGCTGAAATTGAGGGTGGCTTTGGAATGTTCGAAGGAAAACCTCGGGTCTGGTTCTTGACCCCCTCTGCTGCTCACTTCTTCATTTTCCGGGCGCTTCGAAGACGGAGCTCTGGAGGCCTTGGACTTAGGCCTTCGGATAAGTTGGCCACCATGACCCATAGCCCACCCGATCACGATCCCCAAAAGATCACGCGATTGTACCGTACAGGGGCCACCTTCAACCTGCGTCCCTGGAGGAGGAGGCAGCATGAATATAGCTAGAAACCCCAAATTTTTGGCAGTCAGTTTTTTTTTAGTACTTGAGTCTTCCAGCGTTTTACAGCTCTTTCCCCCTATCCCTTTTATAATGTTTTATGGATGATTTTACAGCCGAATGACAAAGATGATGTGAATTCTCAAAGCGCAAAACCCCACAACGTTGTGCATTGGTCGAGAGTTCGGGATCGGCAAGAGCAAAGCTATGGTGGGAAGGGCACCAAAAAACCAGCCACTGTTAAAAACAAGCACAAAGGGAAAACCAAAAAGACTAAGCATAAAAAATTCTTCTGTAGCATTTTTTATATCACTTCAACAAGACAATCTTTAATTTCACAAATATCGTGAAATTTAGATTTTTTGAGCTGTCATTATCTCCTAAAAAGGGAGGTAACACGAGCGTTTTCAACATCCCTGTTTTTTTTAGCCGCTTTTTTATTTACCCTGTGGGCTTTCCCCACTTGCTGGGCACACGGGCAACTGATTCTCGCCTTTCCGCCGATTTCAGCGAAACATGGGGTCACGGTTCCCCCCGGGCCCTCCCCGCAGGTTTTTTTTTTTACTGCTGTAGAAAGGAGGCTTAACGATTCTAAACCGCATTGGGGTTCATTCTTGGTTGCAGATTAGGAAAGTAAAAAAAAGAGTATCATAAGCTGCCACAAGAACTTCGATGGAGGATGAAAATTTGGGGAAATTCCTTTGAGGAAATTTGGAAAGGGCGCGCGTATTTAAAAATGATGACTCCGGATACTTTTAAAAGTTTCCGTGAAAAAACCTTGAAAATATAATGTTCAAATGCAATATCTTTTTTAAAATCATTTTTAATATATTTGATTTTATTTTT
>NW_023660412.1:0-2500 GCF_015228065.2 Penaeus monodon | reverse complement strand
TTAACATATACTTAGTATATCATAAGTCATGCGAAGAAGCTAACCGTTCTATACTGCATGGGAATACTGTTATATCTAATCCCTTAGAATGGCAGATCGCAAACATTAAATATACACAAAAACTGCACACAACACATTCACTATGCGCAAGTAAACACAAACAAACGCTAATACAACGTACGCACAGAGAAACAGCCGCTCAGTATTTACCCATAGTACCTACGCCTCTTATCGCAGCAAGATAATGCTCGCAGCGACGCCTGTGTCTTGATAATGAGGAACAGCCGCCGTGATTAGCCTATAAAAATTGACCGCGTACCATATGTCATAATAGAAAATCATCCCTTTTAAGTAGAGGAAAAAATGATAATAATATGAAAAAAGAGAATGAAAGAAGGACAGAGAGCGAGAAAATGAAAAAATGGAGCCCCCTTTGGCAAAAAAAAAAGAGTGGTTACGGGAAGGGCGAAAATTGACGGTCCGGTGGGGGGGCGGGGGTCGGACACGGGGCCGGCCTCCCTGTTTTTGTGGGCTGACTCGGCAAAAAAAAGGGTAGGAGAGCTATAAAACTGCAACAAGGGAGGTCGTGAAATGAAGAACCTCTCTTTTAAAATGAAGGGAAAGTAGAACAGGTCTGGGGTTTACAATGATATTTAGTAGCACCCAAATGTAGGGGGATTTACACGAATTACTTCATTACATATTGATTTACTGATGGTTAATAATTTGATTAGCTTTTACTATATGGGATCCTTTTACCAACAATTTTTCAGAAAAAATAATGGAAAAGGGCATAATAAAACCCCTGCCTGTTTTAACAACCGTTAATACAGTAATACTGTTAATTATACTGAGAGGATACTTTTTTTATATCTGCAGAGGTAATAATTTTTTTAAAATGCCAAAAATATAAAATTTTAAAAATAAACAGTGAAAAGCCCGTTCCCCCCATTAATTTTTTACTACTAAAAAAAAAATACCAAAAAAACATAACAATTTAAACATCGCTTTCCCAATTTTTATCACAAATTCCAAAAATTAACCACGAAAAAAAATCCGAAAAAAAAGACTAAAATTGCCCTGAATTCTACACTAAAAAAAGGTGAAATGAACTGAAACATAAAACGGTCGGATGCTGTTATAATCAAATTTAAAAAAAAAAAAAGTCACATGAAAAGGCATTTGAACACCCTAAAAAATTCCCGTCCAGGAAACATAAAAAATTAAAAAGAAATAAAAATTTTTCCCGCAGGTTTCTTTTCAAATTCGTGCCAGCCAATACAAACCCTTTTCCCTTTAAAATTTGAAAAGCTGTTACCGAAAAATCAAAGTCCACGCCAGCAGTATACCCGTTAGCGAAAGCCTTAACCCCATAGATATACACCGACGGACCTGCGTTGTTGCTGGGGGGTGATAACCTAACCTGAGGGGGAAAAGAGGTAAGGGTGTTTTTGGATCATAAGCAGAGAAAAAAATAAGAGGTAAAAATGTGATCTTTTTACTCCCCTCGATTCTTCAGTCTACTTAATTCACAATTTTGTTGCGGGGGGACAAACTGTCAAGTTTGGGACAAAGCGTTACCGAACTGGGTTTTCCCCCCCAAAAAGTAATATTAAAAAAAGGGCGGGATAATTAATTATTAAAAAAAAATTTTTATAAATATAAATAAATTTTATAAATTTTTAAAAATTTTAAAAAAAATTTTAAGCAATTATTTCACAAACAATTTTAATTAAACAAATAAAAAAGTGAGACTAAAAAAAAAGGAAAAAGGGGGGGTTTTTCGGGGGGGGTTTTTTTCCCTTTTACCCAAATCCCCAAAAACAAAAAAGGAAAGGAAAACCCAAAAAGCGCCCCTTTGGCCGTCCTTACCCACTTACCCTAAAAATTTTTTTTTTTGTTTTTTTTCTCTCCCTTTTTCCTTCCCTCTTCGGTTGCCTCTCCCTCTTCCTCTCTTTATCCCCCCTTTTTCCTTCGATCTTGGTTTCATGAAAAAAAATAATAGGAAAAGAAGAAAAGGTGAAAAAAGAGAAATTAAAAGAAAAAAAGAAGAGAACCCCGAGGAAAAGAATAAAGACAAAGGGGAAGGGAAAAAAAAATTGAATTAGTGGTTTCCTGTTTAAACAAACCGTTAAAAAACTTATAAAATTTTACAGAATTAACATTTTGGGGGAAAATCTTTTCCCAAATTTAAATTTTAAAAGACATGAAAATTTAACAAAAACCCATGAACGGAAAACAAAACAACAAAACCCCAAAAACCACCAACTACCCCCACCAGACAACCAACCCAAAAATGGACCCCCCCTACATCCCCGCATCAAGTTTAAAAATTCCCCCTTTTTCGTTAATCCTCCCCCAAAAATTTAAAATGTTAAAGGGGGGCCTTTCATATACAACAATTTATATTGACTCCAAATTTGTGACCATTTAGATTGAAAATTTAACAGAAAATTTTTCTGGGGAAAATAATTTTTTTGGGTTCCCTAGAAAGGGTACC